>NW_012267348.1:3873772-3877554 GCF_000151885.1 Dipodomys ordii | reverse complement strand
CTCTTCAGCTCAAGGCTAGCGCTCTACCACTTGAGCCACAGTGCCACTTCCAGCTTTTTCTTTTTGCTTATGTGGTGCTGAGGAATTGAACCCAGGGCCTCAGGCATGCAAGGCAAGCACTCTACCACTGAGCCACCTTCCCAGCCCTTTAACATTTTATTTAAATTGATCTATTGTTCCTGAACATTGGGGGAAAGCATTCAGTCTCTCACCATTACATATGATTTTAGGTTTGAATTTTTCACAGTGAGTTTTATTAGGTTAAGGAACATGCCTCCTAACTTGTTGAGTGTTTTTGTCATGTTCAGGTGTTGGATTTTAGCAAATGACTTTTCTCCCTCTGCTGAAATGGCTGTGAGGTGGTCCTTATTCTATTAAGGTGGTATAGTACATTAATTTTTTTCTCTAATACAACCTTGAATTCTTTGTACAAATCTGACCTGATCATAATAAAATTTTTTGTTTCTTTGCAATTCAGTTTACTAATTTTTGTTGTTTTATTTTTCTGTGCTGGTTCTGGGGTTTGAATTCAGGGTCTGGATGTGATCTCTGAGCTTTGTTACTCAATGCTAGTGCTCAACAGCTTTTTGGACTAATTGGAGATTAAGGTCTCATGGACTTTTCTGCCCACGCTAGCTTTGAACTGCAATCCTCAGATCTCAGCCTCTTGAGTTTCTAGTATTACAGATGGGAGCTCTGGCACCTGGCCTTGTTGGTGATTAAAAAAATATTTATATACATAAGAGATGTTTGCATGTAGATTTCTGGTGATATTTATGGTTTTGGAATCAGGGTGGTATCATGATATTCCTTCTGCTTCTGCTTTGTACTCATAAAGAACTAATGTCAATTATTTTTTAAACATTTGGGAAATTCATCAGTTAAGCCATTTGGGATTGGAATTATCTTTGTGATTCTTGTTTTTCCTGGTCCGGGGGTCTGAACTCTGGGACTGGGCGCTGTCCCTCAGCTCTTCAGCTTAAGGCTAGTGCTCTACCACTTGAGCCACAGGGCCACTTCTGGCTTTTTCTGCTTATGTGGTGCTGAAAAATGGAACTCAGGGAAGGCAAGCACTCTACCACTGAGCCACCTTCCCAGCCCCTTTGTGAAATTTTTTAAATTAATAACTTAGTCTTATTTATTTTTTCTGATTACCTACTTATTACTTTTGTTTCAATAGTATTTTTAAAAAGAACTTCTCTAGTTCATCTTGTCTCACTTGGTAGCAAATTTCTTTAACAGTAAAGTCTACTAGAAATGAATTCTCTTAGTTTTTGTTACTCAGTTTTATATTTTACCTCCATTTAAAAAGGATGTTTATTGTTGAAATAGAATTCTGAATTGGCATTTATCTTTGTTTAGCACTTTATAAAATTATTCTACTTTCTGACTCCATAGTTTCTTCTGGGAAATCCCAAATCATTTGAATCATTGTTTCCTATAAGTTAATGTGTTGTTTTTCTTTGGCTGTTGTAAAGATTTTTGTCTTTAATTTTTGGCAATTTTATTCTAATGCATTGTGTATAGATTTCTTTGAGCTTATCTTACTGAAGTATACTGTACTCCTTGAAGTGGTAAATTCTGGTCTTTTGTCAAGTATGAGTTTTCAGCCAGTATTTTAAAAGTATTCTTGCTACATACTACTCTTTCTTCTTTTCTTTCAAGACTTTGATGACATGAAGTTAGCATTTTCCTATAGGTTCTTTAGATTCATTTTTTTTTTTTTGGGTCCGGTCATGGGGCCTGAACTCTGGGCCTGAGCGCTGTCCCTCAGCTCTTCAGCTCAAGGCTAGCGCTCTACCACTTGAACCATAGCGCCACTTCCGGCTTTTTTCTTTATGCTTATGTGGTGCTGAGGAATCGAACCCAGGGCCTCTGGCATGCAAGGCATGAGCTCTACCACTGAGCCACCTTCCCAGCCCCTAGGTTCGGTTTTTTAAAATATACATATATATTCCTTTTTCTCTTTATGCTTTACCTCAGATAATTGCTCCTAATCTAAATCCATATTTATTATTTATTTTTTCACTTCAATTCTGCTATTAAATCCATCCAATGACATTTAATATTTCTGTTATATTTTTCAATACAAAATAACCACGTGGTGATACATTTTTTTTGAGGAGGGGCTAAATGAAGTATGTTACAATAGTGTCAATTGTCTAATAATTATAATTCCTATGTCATCATGGGTATCTGTTAATTATCTCTTCCTTACAGTTCAGGGCATTTTCCTCCTGGTTTTTCATATACTGGCATGAAGCCACAAAAGAAAATTCCCAACTGGATTGCATATGATAGGTCACAGCCAAAAATAGTATCAGATTTACTTCAGACTGTGATAAAGTACTTATGAAACGTAACTGAATTTCACGTTTAGACTTGGGTCCCATTCCCAAAATACCTTATTATGAATATGCAAATATTCCAAAATTTGAAAAATTTGGAAACACTTCTGTTCCCGAGCATTACAATAAGGGTTATTCAGACTGTATTATGTTATTATGTCTTGTGCAGACTATATTTTATGTTTCTATAGGAAATTAAACTGCTTGCAAATTCTGACTGGACTTCTGTGGGCTGTCCTTCCATCATTGATTTGGTTCTCAAAGCCTTTTCTGTACCATTTGGGTCTGTTCATAATGTGTGTTATATGTTATCTAGGGTGGGATCTGGGCAAAGAATTATCTCTACATAGGAAATCTCAAAGCCATTGCTGTGCTGTTTAGAATCAAATCTACATTGAGTATCCTGGGTGTGGGCCCAAAGATAACATGCCCTTTTGTTGTATAACTATCTTGAGCTTCCCTTTCTTTGCAGTCTTTTGGATAACTTTTGATTCCCTGATACTCCTGTGTTGGTTCCCCCCCACCCCCATTCTTTTAAATTAAAGCCAAGACTTTAATTCCCTGCACTGCTGCCTTACTTTGACTATGTTCAGGGTAAAGTAGAAGATGGCCAGAGATAAAGTCAATGGGACTTTCACCCATGCATTTGGGATCAGAATTCCTTTTGGAGAACCATTCTTTGCTCTGTGTTCTAAGGTACTTTTGCTCTTTGGTACTATGAGATTGCCTGGGCTCTGCAGGGAGAGATCAGAGAAAAGCAAAACTACATAGCGAACTTCTTTGAACATTAGGAGGTTTTTTTTGTTTGTTTTTGTTTTTGTTCCTCAGGCTGGGAAGTGAAGGTTTTTTTTTTAAATTTTGTTTTGTTTTGTTTTTGTCATCATGGGGCTTGAACTCTGGGCCTGGGTGTTTTCTCTGAGCTCTTCAGCTTGAGGCAAGCGCTCTACCACTTGAGCCACAGCACCACTTCTGGTTTTCTGGTGATTAATTAGACATATGAGTCTCAGGAACTTTCCTGCTTAAGCTGGCTTTCCACCATGATCCTCAGATCTCTGCCTCCTGAGTAGCTATGGTTGATGTTGTTTATACTTCTTGGTTCTATGCTGCCTATAAATCCGCTGGGAAGGGGAGAGGAGGTGTAACCTAGTACTTGTTTAGAGGTATTCTGAGTTCTAGTCTCTGTTCCCTTCCACCTGTTACATTTATACTTACAGTCCTTAGATACTTCATAGTTTCAGCCTTGTCTTTTGTTGGCAGTTAATCAAAGAGATAGAGGGGGTATTCTTAGTCCATCTTGTTTGGAATCAGAGTCTCCATACTAGTTTTTAAAAACCATTGTTTAGGGGCTGGGAAGGTGGCTCAGTGGTAGAGCACTTGCCTTGCATGCATGAGGCCCTGGGTTCAATTCCTCAGCACCACATAAGCAAAAAGAAA
>NW_012267348.1:3780856-3871457 GCF_000151885.1 Dipodomys ordii | reverse complement strand
TCGGTCGTGGGGCTTGAACTCTGGGCCTGGGCACTGTCCTTGTGCTCTTCAGCTCAAGGCGAGCACTCTACTGCTTGAGCCACAGCGCCACTTCTGGTTTTCTAGCGGTTTATTGGAGATAAGAGTCTCACGAACTTTCCTGCCTGGGCTGGCTTTGAACCGTGATCCTCAGATCTCAGCCTCCTGAGTAGCTGGGATTACAGGCGTGAGCCACCGGCACCCGGCTTCACTCGACTTTCTTATAGCTGGTACTCTACTACTTGAGCTATACTTCCAGGCTGACATTTGCTTGTTAGTTGGAGACAGAGTCTCAAATTTTTCTGTCCTGGCTGGCCTTAAACCTTGATCTTCCAGGTCTCAGCCTCTTGAGTAGTTAAGATTACAGATGTGAGCTGTTGGCATCTAGTGAAAGCTGTATTTTTTCTTTCTTTATTGTTATGTTGAGGTATAATTTACATGACATAAAACCCACCTGTTTGAAGTATATGCAGTGAAGGTTTTGGTAAATAAAGAGAGATATAACTATTACACAACAGTTTTACAACATGTTTGTCAAGCCCAAAGTTTCCTTGAGCCTGTGTGACTTGTTTAAAGCTGGAGGAAACCATTCTTTGGTTTTGAGTTGATACTGAAGACTCTTCATAAAGTATTTAATGTTTAATTCAAGATGCAGTAAAAAACCTGTATCTAAACGAACACTATTCATTAGATTGAGTCACCATACTTTTCATTTTTGTGTGTTCTTTCTCCCACCACCCCCCAACTCCCCATGCTCCAGGTATCCTTACTAATGCTTGGTACCAGACTTTAAAACTGTTCTAATCTACTTAACATTGTTATTTTAATATGTTTTTCCCTAGTAACTAATGAAATTGAGCATCTTTTTATATCACCACCTTATTTTCCCCTTTAGTGAGATGTCTATCTAATTTCAAGCCCATTTTTCTCCTGGGTTGTATCTTTCATATTATTTTCTGATATTATTTCTATCTGTAGGCCAGCTCTTTGTTGAGTATATATGATAGAAAAATCTTTTCCTAGTTTGTAGTTTCTATATTTCATCTCTGTGGTATCTTTTGATGAACTGAAGTTATTAAATTTAATGTAGCTAATTTATCTTTTCCTTTAAATATTGTTTCTTTATTTAATTGACACTATGTTTTTAAGTGAGGGTCATTATATAGCCCACCCAGTCCTTGAACTTGCTCTGTAGCACACGCTAGCCTTGAACACATGATCCTTCTATTTCAGCCTCCCATGTGCTGAGATTACAGACCTGTGCCATCATGCCTGGATTATGAACTATATTCTATGTGCTAGATACTTTTCCTAAATATAGACATTTACTTACCTAATCCTCACCATAACATTAGGCAAATACCATTTACTTATCTCCGTTTTATCGATGAAGAAATTGAAGCCCAAAATAGCTGAGTGTCTTCCCAAGACAACCCTCTTAGTAAATGATAGAGCCAGGATGTGAAGCAAAGCAATTTCCAAGAAAATTCTTTCCTACCATTACATGACACCATGAAGATAATCTTGAGTTGTCTTTTAGATTTAAAGTTTTTGCATTTAATACTTAGAGTTTTCAGTTGGCTATGTAGTAGATTTATGTTTGGTGAGGTAGGAGTTTAATTTTTTTCCTGTGTGGATCTTCAACTGTTCCAGCACAGATTACTCCTCATGACCAATACTGGTAATTGAACTAAAGGCCTGGGTACTGTCCCTTAACTTTTTCACTCTACCACTTGAGCCATGCCACAGCTCTACTTTGTGGTGATTAATTGGAGAAACATGATTTTCCTGCCTGGGCTGGCTTTGAACTAGGATCCTCAGAGTAGCTAGGATTATATGAGCCCCTGGTGCCCAGCCTTAGGTTATTTTTAAAATGATAAAAATAACCCTTTCTTTACAGCTTTATTTAAGTAAACGCCAATTATATAACAAATCAAATTTCCTTATATACTCAACTTTATTTCTGGATTATCTGGCTTTTTGAAGTGATTAACATATGAGTATGTATTTATAATAATCATTGTTATCTGGTAATTCAAATTGTTTTGTTCTACTTCATCAGAAGTGTTTTGGAAGCAAATGGCAGGAAGATTTCATTTTATTTTAATGCTAAGTATATATCAGGTTATGAAAAGTGGTTTGTCATTTGTTATTAGTTATTTGCAACAAGTTTAACAGATGCAATTGTCTTTGAATAGCTGAGTTCTATTTATTTTCAAGGTAAAAATCTCTTCAAAAATGTATCTGTAGTGGCTTCCAGAAGGCTTTTAAATCTTGTAAGTAGAGAGGAATGGGAAAAGAAAAGAAAAAGTAGTCTAGTGGGTTAATAGTCTCTTCTGTTTGAGTTCAGTCACATTAGTAATTTTGAGAACTTTCAAAGGTTTTTGTGTGGGATTTTGTGTAGCATAACTCTTAAGTTGAAAAGCAAGATAATGCATTTGCTTAAGCTGCCCTTGTTTAACAAGTAAGAGATACACACCTGATTGGTTTTTCAATGGGTAGTGTGTAGTTTACTAGTTGATACTGTCTTTTTTCCAATTAAAAACAATTACCTTTGAGTAATTATACAAATGGGTTTCAGTTCAGCATGTCAGCTTATGAGTATATTGTGTCCTGATCAATGCCACCCTTTTGTTATTCTCTCCCACCGCTTCCAACCCTACTCATCCCCTCAATTTTCCTAGTCCCATTTTCACACTTATACATGGAATATTATGACTGCATGATGTTTTCATTGTATTTAGAGAGGTTGATCTAGAAAGTCTACATTCTCTATTGGGAGGTTCCCTAAACATTATATAAGACTCATACCAAATAAAAGGTGTAATATCCCTATTCAGGCACCAGCAACTCTGTGCTGTAATTCTCTCTCTTTGTAGAAAGTATTATTTGTGCTGCAGTAGCCAAATTTCTAATGACACCAGTACTCAGTAACTTAATATTTCCCAACCAGGTGTCCACAGTGAAGCACGTCTAGTCATTGTAAAAGTTTATAAATGCTCTTTCTGAAAATTGTTGAGAATTTTCCTAAGGAAAACTTGATCTTTTGAGATTATCAGACTGTGACAAGGTTTTACCATGGCCCAAAGAAATACACAATCTGCCAGCATTTCTCCTTCATCTCTTACTAATAGCCTCTTTTCACTTTGCTGTAACTCCAATAGCTTCCTTGCTCTCCTTCAAAATGCCAAGTACAATTTAACCATTGTCTTTTTTTCTTTCTCTTCTGCCTGGAATGTGCTTCCTTAGTAGTATGTTTGGTTCAGACTCAGCATCTGCTCAAATGTTATTGCAGAGAGGTCTTCCCTGATCAACCTCTGTCCCATGTTCCTTCCCAATCCCCCGCTCTGTCCAATTCTGTATGGTCTCTAACATTTACTGTCTGCTCCCCAACATTTATTGTCTGTTCCTCATGTCAGCTCCCTACCAGAAGGACATCTCTTAGAGGACAGGGAGTTTTCTCTTTCACTGCTGTCATCAGTGCCTAGGGCAATACCTGGCATGTGGGAATCACTGGATAGCTGTTTATCAGGTAAATACAACTATGCGCTGAAAGGAAGTGGACAGAGGGATGACCTCTGGTGCAGGTTTGTGTCCTATCATAGCCCACTGGCTTCTTCCCTTCCTCAGAGCTGCTGTAGCATCTTGCTTATCTTTCTTTTAGAGCACACATATCGTTTAGGCAGCTCTTTTCATGAATATTTCTTTCATTACATGCTAAGCATCTTGAGGCAAAAGGTCTGCTTAAATTTTCCCTTCTGTCACCCCTGCTGTCTTCCTTCAGGGGTTAGAAATGAGCCTTGCATGCTGCTTTGCTCATGATAGACTCTTTAGCTATTTGCTAACAAGAGATGTGGGCAGCACTGTCTTCCCCAAGGAGGAGAGTAACAAATTAGACAGGAGCCTAATTTCATATTCAGACCTAGAGCTGAAGTACCATTTCCATTATGAATTCTTTGATGTGCTTTTCTTGAGTCTTGTGTAATAAAGTTCCAATAGCTACAATCTTTGTGAGAAATGAATTTTTTTCCTGTCGACTATAGTTTCTCTGATGCCTAATATGGTAGTGGATGTGTGATACGCACACCCAATACATGCTTATACTAATAATTTATTGCTAAAAATGACTTTTGTTTATGTAAAGACTTATTTACAGTATCTAGATGGGATCTGAAATAACCTGTTATTTGCCTGACCTACTGTGGTACTGGACAGCAGAGAGGCATGAACCTGTCCCCTAGCTGGGGCTTTTAGAAGAGACTTTCAGTTTCTTCTGATTAAATTACTCCTTTTACTTCTTTTGAAGATGTCCTTGTGACCTTAAAAAATCCACACACCTTCCAATATAGAGCCATATTCACACTCCTTCATTGCCACTGTTACGCTTCAAGTTTAGACTACAGAGGGATGAGAATTTCCCCTCGAGGATTAATAGCATAATAAGACCAGGGACAGAATCTGTTTACTTATTTTTTTTGAAGACCAATTTTCTATAGTTCAGAGTGTCCTCACAAATAATTAATTGCAACAAAGAACAGTTTACTGGATGAATCTGTGTAGTTCGAAACATGTCTTCTCCTAGGAGAAGGTATGGGAAAGGCTTTTGCAGAAAAGCAGGGGCCAGGGCTTTAGCTAGTCTTGTAAGACAAGTCTGTGCCAAGAGTTTCTAGACAATGAAGAGCTCTAGTTTATAGATTTCTTTCTTACTGACAGGGCCACGGCAGCGCAGAGCATGCTTCACTTTGTGATTAGGTCATCATTAAACTTACTTGAGCTTCCAAGCCCTCCCTTCGCAGAGGAGGATCTGGGATGTGATTCTCTTTGGGTATAAATTTCATGGAAGTAAGATGATAAGGTAGCATTGCATACTGGGTTGGGGAACCTCAAACTTGTTACATGACTGCGCCTGTGCAGGAAGTGTGGCTGGAAGCATTGTTTGGCTATGATGATCAGTGATCTTTGGAAGAATTACTGATCTCCATCAAGAGCTTAATGCCTTGGCATTAATATAGTATATATCTCATTTCTACGTGTTGCCTCTCTTGAAATCTCCCAACACCTTCCCATTCTCACTCTTGGTCCATGGCCTTACTTTCATTTCCCTGGGAAAATTGAACTCATCAGCAGAGAACAGGTTTAATTTCTCATTGCTATATCACCCACGTGGTTAAATTTCTGTCTCTAGTGCTGCTGCCTCTGCTGTTTCATTAGATGGGCCACCTATAGCCTTAGCTACAGACAGTCTCTTCACTTGGGTACCCGGATGGGTAGTCTTGCCTGCCGAAGTACGTAGTGATGCAGTTCTCTTGCCTTGTGCTGGCTTTGCCAGTTTATTCTTCTGGGCCAAATCAGTTCAGTTAGTACATAAACGTGCTATTATTATTTCTCCCACTTAAGCAACAAATCATTTAGTGATTCCTTTTCAGTCATTAAATACTACCTTATTTCTTTCCTCTATGACTAAAATTTTCAAATTATGTTTTGTATTCACCATCTCCTTTCTCTTCCCCTTTGAACTTGTTTTCATGAGACTCTTGCTACCACTACTCTTCTAAAACTTATCTCAAAGATAACTAGTGCCAGGCGAGTGCCAGTGGCTCATACCTGTAATTCTAGCTACTCAGGAGGCTGAGATCTGAGGATTGAAGTTAGAACTCAGCCCAGGCAGGAAAGCCCGTGAGATTCCGCCCTCCAATGAATCACAGAAAAAGTCAGAAGTGGAGCTGTGGCTCAAGTGGTAGATTGCTAGCCTTGAGTAAAAGTAAATTATGGGCACCCAGGCCCATAATTCAAGCCCCAGGACCAGCAACATAAATAAATAAGATTACTAGTGCCAAGTGCTAATGGCTTATACCTGTAATCCTCGCTACCCAGAAGGTTCAGGTCTGAGGATACCAGTTAGAAGCTATCCCAGGCTACAAAGTCTGTGAGACACTCTATCTATAGTTAGCTGGCAGAAAGCCAAAAGTGGAGCTGTGGCTCAAGTGAAAAATGTTCATGGATGGCACCCAGGACCTGAGTTCGAGTACCAGTACTGGCACCAAAAAATAAAATAAAAGATTACTAGTGATTTTCACATTGCTAAATCAGTGGACAGTTTTCGTCTCTCACTATGTTTGATTCCTTAGATGTATTTGGCACATATTTGCATGTTTCAACTTCACTTACACCAGTAGTGTTTTAGTCCATTAGAAATGTCCTTGTCTTAGAAAAATCTCTTAATCCATACAATAAAGTGATATGAATTGTTTCTCTATAAGTTTGTTAGATACCAGATAGCTTGATTGTAGCTGTGTATGTGTTTGTGTTTGTATTTGTGTGCCACTCTGGGTTGGGTTTGGTCCATAAGTTTTTTTTTTTTTTTCTCAAGGCTTGCACTCTACCACTTGAGCCACACCTTTGCTTCCAGATTTTTTGGTGTTTAATTGGAGATAAGAACTTCATGGACTTTGCTGCCCTGCCTGGCTTTGAACCACAATTCTCAGATCTCAGTCTCTTGAGTAGTTAGGACCACAGGCATGAACCATTGGCTCCCAGCTTAAGTGTATTTTTCATGATTTATTTTGGAAGGGTGTTTGAAGGATTAGGAAGATCTTTGGCTGTAGAGATAGACACCACTGAGTTTAACTTCTTGCTCTGCCATTAAATAGCTTTAGAGCTTTAGTTAAGACATAGCAATCATAGGCTTCAGTTTTCCCATTGTAGCATGAAATATTTATTTTACAGGTTGTTTTATAGAAATTAAATGCTGAATATATGGAGTGATTCCAGCATAATTATAGTATATAATAGATATTTAATAATAGCAGTTATGACTATACATAGCTATACACATGTTCTTTAGGATTACTTGCATTTTGAAAATTTTTAATTAAAATTTAGTTATTCCTTTATAATGTTGGTAATTGGTCTTTGGTCATAGAACATAATTGTCTAATATAACATTGTTTCTATGTTGAGAATTAGACTTGATTTATGTTTCAACTTACAAATCCTTATGGATTCCCTGCAGAATATGTTCCACTACAAGTTCAGGGCCTGCATTTCAAAAAAATTAATCCAGCTGGAGACTTTGGGGATGATGTGTATAAGGGGAATTGGATGTCCTATTTAATTAGAAACAGCTTATTTTGTGTGAAAGTTTCTTTGCAAAATTCCAAATATGGATATTGAACATGACTCCAAAGTATAGAATAAACACTAAGAAAAATTTGTCTTGATCCAGAGACACTTTCCTAAACTCTTATATTGACAGCTGCAGGGTATAGTTATAGGAAATATAGACAGTGCTCCCAAATACAAACTCAATATGAGTTTAAACATACCTTAAAGGAGCTTGTTGGCTTTGAACCCCAAAAAGCATCAGTAGCCACATTCATAATTATTTGTTGATTATACCTGTGTGGGGGAAGGATTACAAATGGTCATAGTTCCAAGAAAGTTAAGCAAAGTTGTTGAAACATACATGTATAGTGTATAAACATATAAGTCCATACATATACACTTACAATGCAAGAACGAAATATTAAGTATGAGCTACAATCTAGTATAACACTTTTCAATTTGTAGTGAGTACAGAATGAACAGAAAATTATGATTTCAGAGAAAGAGTGATTAGCAAAACCTAAAAATGGTTTGGGAAGGCTTCCTGGAAAGGACAACCTTAGGGCTGGTCATAGGAAGTTGAATCAGATCAGGCTTGTTGTATACTTTATAAGATTATCCCAGTCAGGGACAAGTGCATGACTTTCAGGCCAGTCCATGTTGTTCTCTGAAGGACTGGGACAATTCCAGTGATTGCCTCACAACTTCCAGGTGAACACAGCTCATCATCTCCAACTCATGTCCTTGTCTGCCACTTGTGATTGTGGGTGCTTTATGTGCTTCAGGTCAAGGTCAAGTGGGGCAGGATGTTTTCAGCTTAGGAGTTTAGGACCAAGTGTGTGGTGAGGAAATGTTTGAATGATTAATCTCCAGACTGTGTGTGTATTTGGAGATGAATTGATGAGTTTACCTTTGGCTGTGGATTTCTTTGGTCATATGAGTTGACTTGATAGATGATTATGGAGGAGAAAGAAAAGGAGGTTTTACTATTCATTCAGTCAGAGAAACCTGGCACCATTTGCAACACTTTACCTCCAAAACAGTAGATTATAAGACTGGTGGCAGGGACAAGAGCAGCACGATAGCTGGATGGGAAGGATTGTTACCTATTCATTCACTTGGTCACTTCCTGGATTACTTACTCAGAAACCAAAGGTCTTCCTTGTTGGTTGAAATAGCCATGTGTGTTCAGCCAAGAGCCTGCAGATGCGCACAGGCTTTTTTTGTAGTCATGAAGTCTTCTCTTTTGTCAGAGGCTGAGATGGGGGATGGGGGAGTTGGAACAGGAAGGGCTGTGATTGCCCTGTTCCCAGGGTGACAGCCACACTTCTCCCAAGGAACCACAGCTGCAGATGTGTGTTTAAATTAACCATGGGCCCTAAACAGGAAAATAGCATTATCTTTTTTAGACCTCCCCAATTTGTCTTTCTGAACAAGACAAGGAGCTGTATTGTGAAGGTCTAATTACAAAAAAAGTATAGGACCCGTGTGACAATGCTCATGACTGCCTCAGGCTTTTCTGCTTTGATAGGACATTCAAGACCTTAACTGGCTCCAAGTTTGCTTGGTAAATATCCTCTAAAGAAGTAAATGGTGGAGAACTTCTGACCCTGAGTGATTAGAGCTCATAAAGTTCATTGGAAGTGCTCTGGGCATCACCCTGATTTTACAAATGAGAAAATTAGCTGCCTGCTTACTGTTGACAGCTAAGTTTATATTACATGAGAAGACCTATTGGTCATTTCAACTGCTGTGTTCAAAGCTATCTAAAACTTGCCACATCCAAAATGAAGTCCAGAAGATAGGGAAAAGAAAGAACAATAGAGGGGGTTAATCAGATCGAAGTATAATGTGCACATATATGGAAATAATATGGCAAGACTTCCTTGTACAATTAATAAAGTAAAAAGACTAAGTAAAAAGGAAAGAAAGAAAGAAAGAAATCCATCCGAATCCTGGTGGGTCATGCCTGGAATCCTAGCTACTGAGGAGGCCAAGATCTGAGGATCATGGTTCAAAGCCAGCTGGGCAGCAAAGTTCCTGAGACTCTTATTTCCAATTAACCACCAGAGAACAGGAAGTAGGACTGTGGCTCAAAGTGGTAGAGCACTAGCCTTGAGCAAAAGAGCTCAGGGACAGGGTCTGAGTTCAAGCCCCATGACTGACAAAAAGAAAAAAAAAAGTGCAATCTAGTTTCCCCTTCAAGTTTGCCTATCCAGCTTTCCCATCTCTGCAATGGCAACCTTTTCTCCTAGGTGCTCACATCTAGACATTTGAGAATATCTTAGATTTCTTCTTATCCTGAATACTATTATGAGAATCAGTAACTGCTCCTGTCCTCTCCTTTCTGTCTGTGGGTTATTTGGAGGATCTCTACTTCTCTTCATCTTATTCCCACCTTTCTCATCTACACTACCATCTTTTGTACTCCAGTTTCCTCTCCATACAGTAGCCAGAATGACCTTTTTGAAGCAAGGCTGGGCATGTCACCTCTAAGCACCTACTTACAGAGTTCTCACAGGAAGAGAACTTAGGTTTTAGACTGGGCTGCAGGAGGCTCTGTCCGACCTCTATCTCCCATGCTGTACCTCTCTCTCCTCTCTTCTGCCCTGAAGGCTGTAAACCATATCACCATTTTAATTCCTTTAAAATAATCATTTATTGCCACAGAGCTTTCAAACATATTTAGTCCATCTAGAAACTCCCTTTTTTTTTTTTTATCAATTAGTTCCTAGCTTAAATGTGACCTCTTTCAGACCTTCACTGGTTTCTGTAGCTACAAACTCATCCTATATTTCTCTGTCTGCTTTTCCTTAAGAGTATTATTTATCATTATTTACTCATTAATTTGGTTATCTTCTGTCCTGATTGCTATCAGAGGAGGGTCTGTGTTTATTTTGCTCACCCATGTGAATCACCTTTATCTCCAACTACTCTGCTCTGCTTTCTCCCATTTCAGGGTAGCCACATTTGTCTTACTGGTGTTCCTCAGATCTGTCAGGCTTGCTCTCCCCCAGGGCCCTTGTCTTTGCTGGGCCTTCTGTCCAAAGTTTTTTGTTTTTTGTTTTTTATTGTGAAAATACTGTTCAGAGGGGTTACAATTACATGGGCAAGATAATCAGTACATTTCTTATCTAGCATTGTAGCCTCCTCCTTTGTTTCCCCTTCCCATCCTTTTTTTTTTTTTTAAACCATGATATCTGTATAGCTGGATTTCTTTCTTTTTAGTCTTTACTCCAAGTAATCTTTAAAGTTAAGCCATCTTTGGTCTGTCTGTCTAACGTTGTTCTGGTTCCCTCACATTTTATACTACCTTTCTTGAGCTGCATGTCCTCCTATTTGTCTTTGTATTTGACTTCTTAATCTCATTTATTCACTGTCTTCTCTGCTAGAATGAATGCTCTGTGAGGACAAGGAGATTCTCTTGTCCTTCTATGGCAGTATATCCAGTTTCTTGAATAATTGTGAGCACCTGAGCACTCTGTTGATGTTCAAATCAATGACGATGTGCAGTCCTGGTGACTGATGGATGGGTATGCCTTCCACTTTTTATTGTGGTGAAATATGCATAAAACTTACCATGTTAGCCACTTTTAAGTGTGCAGTTTAATGGCATTAAGTATGTTTTCATTGCTGTATAACTGTTACCACCATCTTGAAAGAGTCTTCCTTGAAAGAGTCAGGGGATAATAAGCAGGTAAACAAGTAAGTACATTTTGGCCAAAGCAGGTCTGTTGACTTGGGAGCCCAGTGATTTTTTTCTTTTGTGTTGTGCTATGGAGAGATAAAGAGATCTCGAGCACCATTTCAGGAGGCTTCCAACAGACAGCAGAGGTGTCTAGTGTTCACATACGTATTTATGTGGTCTGTGTTCTAAGAACTTTGGGCCCTGCCCTCCTCAAACCAGCACCATGCACACACGTTCCTTCCCTCTACACCTGAGAATGGGCCTTCATGATGCTTTTGGCTCTCCAGATAATGCCAGAGGGAACTCTTCATTCTCCTTGGATCTAACCTTACTAGGTCCATATCATGACTGAACTCTGTCTGCCTCCCTTGGTGTTCTCTTTAGCCCTTAGGATGTCATTGGTTACAAGGAAGTATTTATTGTAACTTCTAAAGTCAACCAGATTACATTAAATACAAATGCTAAGTATGGTCAGAATCATTAAGTTTGAAATTCTCCCAGATGGATGGCAGGGGTGAGGTGGAAGGATTATGCAGGAGATGCATATTCTTGTACATTCCACCACTTCAGGCTTTCCCTTGGGTGACTGTAATACCTCTCTTACCCTCAACAGTCCACCAATTCTAAATATCCTTGGGCTCACTACCTTACAGCAAGCACTTGCTGTAAGATGCAAAAGTATGCTCAGTCATCAGTTTGCTTTTGGTACACATGGGATTTTACAAAACAAGCCCAGAGAGTTCAGAGCAGACCTTGAGATGGCTTAACACTCTACGAAGCCCACAGGGAGAGACTCTTACTCCCATGAATTTGCCAGGCTCTTCCTATCCTCTATCAAATGCCCAGCTTTGGCTTCCTTAGTAACATTGCAGTAGTGTCTTTTCATCATGACTCCAATGAAGTCTTGAGACAGAAGCACTAGGCATTTGGGCATTTTTCCTGTTGAATTTTACAGTGTTGTATATATCTGTAAGATATTCTTGACTTGTTGGTTTCAGGTGTTCAGAAAGGATTAAGGACAAGTAAAGCCCCAAAGAGCTGATGGTATGGTGCTGCTGGCTGCGTTTTCCATACTGAGTCCTCTCTCAGATTACACCTATGATACCTGGCTATGCTGTGCACACAAAACAGTGGGATCTCCAAAGAGACAGACTTTGCTATGTAGAGCCAGGGACACAGGTGGAGGTCAGGGGAGAGTTTACAGAAATACCTAGAAGGCTAACAGTGTGGAGAAGCAGCTGTACATGGGCAGATGGTTTCACTGGGTAGGAGACGGGAATCAGGATGTAGAGCTATGGTTTATAGCAGCTTCTGCTTGTCTTATCAGTGGTAGATAGAAATTGAATGTCATGAGATTATGTTCATTTCTGTTAGCTTGAATCATTTATAGTTTGATTTGTTTTCTGCCTTGATTGGAGGTATGAGAACCTTCCAGGGAAGTACTGAATCTCCACATGTGAGGCTGTGATGCAGGGCCTGCAGGCATAGTCAGTTGTCATTGCTGGCAAAGAAGGCATTTGTTGTTACCTAAACTAACAGGATTGCCCAGGCCAGTGGACAGATAGCATTGTTCACTTAAACATTATTTGTTACTTCATGACAATAAGTTCAACTTTGGAAAAATAATTGTGAGTGTTGGTTTAATGTATTTGGGTAGATACGTTACTAATCACATCTATAAAAAAAAAACAAAAAACACCAGTCAGTTCTCTTTCTCCAAAAGGGTGCCATGCACTTAAGACTAGCTCATGTGGTAGGACCTGGCATTTGATTGTTATTCAGTATTAGTAGGATGCTTGTAATCCTCACAGCAGACTCATCAAGAAAATCCTCAAAATGTCTCTTTAGAAATAGGGAAAAATAATCTTTAACTGGCAATGTTTTTTTCCTTCTGTTCTTAAATTTAAGCTTATAAGTGATAAGAAAATTATTTTTCCAGGCTATCTTTGTTAGGTTAAACTTGGGAGAAACATTTTATGCTTTGTGAAAACCTTCTCTCACAGGAAAATGTGACAAATCATCAGTGCTGGGTGGTCCTACTGCATTTTGGCTTTTTGGTCCTCCCAAATGGGTTGGCTCCAGACCAGACATGTGACCCACATAGGTAGTGTGCCATGGTCTTTCAGTTAGGAAATGCTACTCAGTTTCCATCATAGCCGCCCGGGAGTTGGAAGATGCTCTTGGAAATTTGTTACATTATGAAAATAATAAGGCCCCAAAAGTTTGAATTGTAGGTCAGTTTGTTTTCCTAAAATAAAATGATGATGTATGAAATATATCTCTTGACATTTTAAATAGATTTAAATAAAATTCATTCTATGGATCAGAGAATTCTTAGTGAAATCCTCAGTGTTCAAAATTACTAAAAGTCATTGAGACAGAAAGGCAGTAATGTTTTCCCGTAAGAACACGAGAATCTCCATCTTCCATCAGACTAATGGTTCTTCCAGTCCAGCACTCTGCCGTTGATTAAGGTAATCACTGGGGGAGGACCTGATGACCCCTCTTGCCAGTCCTATAAAAACTTAGGAGTGTGCTGCAAATATATGTAACTTTCCTTAATAAGCAATTATGGAGCTATTATTCATACTGTTCTTGAATTAGTTTAAATTGCTTTTGCAGCGGTTCTTATTTTTGGCTTTACATCTGGTAGAATATGGCAGCCTGCCTGAACAGCAGCCAGCGAGAATTCACCCCATGCCACCAGCAAAGGACCACAGTCCTTCTCCATTCCGTTTTCACAGATTCAGTCTTGACTCTTAAGTAGAATTGATAAATGCTCGCGTTGTTCTTCTACATGCTTGTTTTGACTCTTTCTAAGGGCACATTGCTTTCACTCATGTTGTCAGTATAGGTCCATAATGACAGTTCTCCATCATCTTGTGGGAGGGGTTCTCAGAGGTGTGGGAGCCTCTGGTTGGCAGCTCCCACCTTAGCATGGTGAGTCTTGGGTTAGATTCCTATCCTTACTGTTCCCTGGTCATAAGGTCTAGAGTGCCTCATTGGATTTCCCAAAGGCTCACATCTCTTACCTTTCTTTTAGGTAGAGGCAGTAGGTGCCTTTCTGTAGAATTGTACTCACAGAGCCTCTGTATGTTCAAATTGATTGATGTGAATGGAAGCCAGGGTGTAACTGGACATTGATGCTATTGATTCTAGGCTCATACTGTGCTGGTGAGCATGGCTACCAGCACTGGTTATCTCAGCTTGGCCTTCGCCACAGATCTAGTGGCAAGGTAGCCACAGACAGATTTACATTCATATTTGACCAGCTTGGCCACCCAGCTCCAAAGTGACAGTTTCTTCCAATTGAAAAATTTAGAGAAATCCTATGCAGGTGTCTGAGTGATTGGCTCAGGACACAGTATGCTCAGTTCTTTTCATAGTGGTTGGGAAATATAATTTTCTGGCCCTGGAGTGGCCAGAGAATGGAATCTCTTCTCCCTAAAACACATAAGAAAATGATTCCTCACAGTGGAGGAAGTCCACCGCCCCCCTTACTGCCCACATTCAGCAGAATTGGTGTGCAGTGACAACAGTGGCTGCCACCGCTGATGCAGGAAATGCCAGCTTCTGGACTTCCAAGTACATGGCATACATGCTTCCTCTTCATTTTCTTTAGTAAAGAATACAACTTCTTTATGGTTCCAAAAGTGCTCCTCCAGGCGGAGTAATTCATATCTGTAATCTAGCTATCTGGGAGACAGATTGGAAAGTCGCAATTTTAAGGCCAGCCCTAGAAGAAAGTTGTTAGTAAGATGTCATTTCAACAAAAACAGCTTAGTGTGTTTGTGCATGCCTATCATCCCAGCTATATGGGATGAGCATAAGCAGCAAGATTATATTCCCAGTTGGCCTGGAAAAAAACTGGAAACTATCTAAAAAATCTAAAGGTAAAATTTGTTGGTGCTAAGTCTCAGTTATTAGAGCACTTACCTAGCAAAATGAAAGTCTCTTTTCAAACCCCAGGACCATCCAAACAAATATATATAAAACAAGAACTCTATTAGGGTTATTTTACCTTTACACACACACACACACACACACACACACACACACACACACACACACACAATGATGAACAGGGGGATTACAATTACATAAGTAAGGGCTGGGAAGGTGGCTCAGTGGTAGAGTGCTTGTTTTGCACGCCTGAGACCCTGGGTTTGATTCCTCAGCACCACATAAGCAAAAAGAAAAGAGCCGGAAGTGGTGCTGTGGCTCAAGTGGTAGAGCGCTAGCCTTGAGCTGAAGAGCTGAGGGACAGCACCCAGGCCCAGAGTCTAGGCCCCACGACCGGACCCAAAAAACCCCCAACAATTACATAAGTAAGGTAATGAGTACATTTCTTTTTAAACAGTCCCCCTCTCTTTCATTTTCTCCTGCTTACCACTCCCCACTCCCCCTCAAGTTGTAGAGTTGATTTCCAAAATAGTGCCTAGTTGAGTATCATTGTTGCATGAGTTCATCCTTTGTTCTGCTGTTTCTGTGATGTCCTTTCCCTTCTACGGATCAGATAAACTTGTATACAAAACTAAGGGAAGACACTGTGTTGAAAATGAACTGTGCAACTTTGGGGAGGGAAGGGAGTAGTTGTGGAGGTGGGAGGGAAGGGATGGTAGGGGAAAAACAAAGGAAGAGGCAACAATGCTCGATAGGAAATGTACTCATTACCTTGCTCATGTAACTGTAATCCCTCTGTACAGTATTTTTACAATGAAAATGTAAAAAAACAACTAAGGGTACAGAAAACTAAAACAAAGAAACAGAAATAACTGCATACAGGACATAATAAAAACCTCTCATTTCTGATTCTTGGAATTCATTTTGGTACACTTCATTATATAGGGTCCTATGCACTTAGGATTGGGCTATTGTGATCCCTGAAAAGAATATCATATATATGTATTCTACTTATTGCAGATGAGGGAAACCATGCAACCTACATTTCTTTAGGCTTGGCTTGCTTTGCTTAATATGATTTTTTCCAGGTCTTTTCATTTCCTTATGAATGGGGCACTGTCATTCTTTCTGATGGAAGCATAGAACACCATTGTGTAAATATATATTCTTGATCCATTTATCTACCGAGGAGCATTTGGATTGATTCCATATCTTAGCTATGATAAATAATGCTGCAACAAACATGGTTGTACTGGTAGGTTTGGTATGGTCTTGTTTGTGGTCATTTGGGTAAATGCCCAGGAGTGGAATTGCTAGGTCACAGGGGAACTTTATGTTTAGTCTTTTGAGGAACCTCCATACTGCTTTCCAGAGTGACTGAACAAGTTTACATTCTCATCAACAGTGTACTAACATTCCCTTTTGGCCACATATCCACCAGCATCTGTTGTTACTAGATTTCTTGATAATGGCCATTCTAACTAGGGTAAGGTGGAATCTCAATGTTATTTTGATTTGCATTTCTTTTATGGCTAGAGAAGTTGAGCATTTCTTCATGTGTCTATTGGCCATTCTTATTTCCTCTTGAGGGAAGTGTCTCTTTAAGTCTTTAGCTTACTTGTTAATGGGGTGGTTGTTTTTTTGAGGATAATTTTTTGAGCTCTAAGTATATTTTAGATAAGAGGCTCTTGTCTGTTGCATGGCTTGTGAAGATCTCCCAATCTGTGGGCTTTCTATCTATGTCCTTTGAGCTTGCTAGCTACGTCTTTTGCCATGAAGAAGCGCTACAGTTTAATACAATCCCATTTATCCAGCCTTTCTTTGATTCGTTGTGTTTTTGACCTGTGCCAAGGAGCACTAGCATTTCCCCTATCCCTTCCTGTAATGTCTTCAGAGTATTTGCTTTTACCTCATAGTCTTTGATCCATTTAGAATTGATTCTGGCACAAGGTAATATATAAGGATCTAACTTCAATTTTCTATACCTGTATAGCCAATTCTTCCAGCACCATTTGTTGAAGAGGCTGTTGTTCTTCCATCTGATAATTTTGGCTCCCCTATCAAAGATTAGGAGGCCAGAGGTCTGTGGGTTAATTTCTGAGTCTTCAGTTCTATTCCATTGGTCCTCAGGCCTGTTCTTTTTGTTGTTGTTGTTGTTGATCATGGGGCTTGAACTCTGGCCTGGTTGTTGTTCATGAGCTCTTCAGCTCAAGGCTAGCACTCTAATACTTGAGCCACAATGCCACTTACAGTTTTCTGGTGATTAATTGGAGATCAGAGTCTCACAGACTGTCCTGCCCAGGTTGGCTCAGGCTCCTGAGTAGTTGGGATTACAGGTGTCGGTCACCAGCACCTGGATCTGGTCTATTCTTATGCCAGTACCAAACTGTTTATATTACTACAGCTTTGTAATAGAATTTGAAGTTTTGGTATTAATATTCCTCCAGCACTATTCTTCCTTCTAAGGATTGTTTTTTTGCTATTCAGGGTCTTTTACTATTCCATATAAATTTTTGGATTGCTTCTATTTCATTAAAGAATGATGTTGGGAAATTGATGGGCATTGCATTGAGTTTGTAGATAGCCTTTGGCAGTATTGCTATTTTCATAATGTTAATCCTCCCGATCCAGGAGCATGGGAGGTTTTTCTACTTCCTTAGATCTGCTTTAATTTCCTTTTTCAGGTTTTTAAAGCTTTCATTATAGAGGTCTTTCACTTCTTTGGTTAAGTTAATTCCTAGGTATTTTATTTTTTGTGGGGCTATTACAAAAGGAGTTGCTTTCCTGATTTCAGCCTCGCTGTTCTCATTATTGGCATACAGAAAAGCCATTGATTTTCTTGAATTAATTTTATATCCTGCTACTTTGCCAAAGTTCAGATTAGCTTGAGTAACTTGGGAGTAGAGTCTAAGGGATTCCTAAAATACCGGATAATGTCATCTGCAAAGAAGGAGAGTTTTACTTCTTTCCCTACTTGAATCCCCTATATGTTTATCTCTTGCTTTATTGCTCTAGCTAGGAATTCTGATACTATAATGAAGAGGAGTGGAGAGAATGGACATCTTTGTCTCATTCCTGATCTTAGAGGAAATAGCTTTAACTTTTTACCATTAAGAATAATGCTAGCTGTAGGTTTGTCACATACAGCCTTTATTATATTGAGGATTGTTCCACGGATTCCGAGTTTCTCCAGAGCTTTCATCATAAAGGAGTGTTGGATCTTGTCAAATGATTTTCAACACCTGTAGGGATGATCATGTGGTTCTTGTCCTTGCTCCTATTGATGTGTTGAATTGCATTAATTGACTTGTGTATATTGAACCAGGTTTGCATCCCAGGAATGAATCCTGTTTGATCATAGTGTATAATTAGTTGTTGAAGTCAGTTGGCCAGTTTAGTTGGTGTTCATTGAATAGATGAGTCTATAGTTTTCTTTCTTTGATGGTTCCCTATCTGGTTTTGGAATGAAGGTTATGCTGGCTTCATTGAATGAGTTTGGTAAGGAACTTTTGCTTTCAATTTCATTGAAGAGTTTGAGGAGTATTGGAATGAGTTCTCTTTTGAAGGACTTATAGAATTCTGTTGTGAATCTGTCTGGTCCTGGGCTTTTCTTGGATGGGAACATTCTTACTGATGTTTCTAGTTTATTACTTGATATGGGTCTATTTTGTTGGATTAAATATTCTTAGTTTAGTTTGGATATATCAATATTTGCTAAAATTTCTGGGGGTTGGGAAGGTGGCTCAGTGGCAGAGTGCTTGCCTTGTATGCATGAGGTCCTCGGTTCAATTCCTCAGTACCACATAAGCAGAAAAAGCCAGAAGTGATGCTGTGCCTCAAGTGGTAGAGCTCTAACCTTGAGCTGAAGTGCTGAGGGACAGTGCCCAAGCCCAGAGTTCAGGCCCCACAACTAGCAAGAAAAAGAAAAAAAGAAAAATCTTCCATTTCTTCCAGATTCTCAAAGTTGTTAGCATAAAGTTTGCAAAGTATTCCCTTATAATGTTCTGAATGTCATGATGTTTCCATTCTCATCTCTGATTTTGTTTATTTGGGTGTTTACTTTTTTTGGGTATAAGATTTGCTAAAGGTATGTCAATTAATTTTTTTTTGAGAATCAACTCCTTGTTTTTTTTAATTCTTTCTATGTGTTTTTTGACTCTTAATTCATTTAATTCTGATTTAATTTTTTGTTTCTGTCTACTGGATTGGGGTTTGGTTTGTTGCTCTTTCTCAGGGAGCTTATATGGTGTATCATTAAATTGTTGGTTTGAGATTTCTCCAATTTGTTTATGTAGTCACTCAGAGCTATAAATTTTCCTCTGAGTACTGCCTTTGCTGTGTCCCAGAGGAGCTGATATTTTGTGTGCTCATTTTTGTTAAAAGCCATAAACCTTTGAGTTCCTGTTCTGATCTCTTCGGTGACCCACTGGTGATTCAACTGGTGTTCAGTCTCCATGAGTTGCAGGATTTTCTATGGTGGCATTTGTTGTTGAGCTCTAATTTTATCCCATTGTGGTCTGAGAGAACGCAGGGAGTAATTTCAATATTTCTAAACTTGCAGATTTGCTTTGTGCACTAAAATGTGATCTATTTTGGAGATGATCCATGTGCCACTGAGAAGAATGTATATTCTGGTGTTGCTAGGTGGAAGATCCTATAGATGTCTGTTTAGTCTAGTTGATCAATGCAGTTAATTTAGTACTGCAATTTCTCTGTTGAGTTTCTGCAGTGTTGTTCTATCTAGTGGCAACAGTGGTATGTTAAAGTCATCAACAACCAATATGTTGATCTATATGTTTTTAGTGTAAGTAGTGTTTGTTTGATGAAGTTGGGTGCTCTGGAATTTGGTGTATAAATATTTAGGATTTTTATATCCTCCTGAAGGAAAGATTCCTTTATTAACATGTAATGACCTTCTTTGTCTCTTCTCACTAATTTTAATTTGAAGTCTATTTCATCTGATATTAGAATTGCAACTCCAGCCTGTTTATGGGGGCCGTTTGCTTGATAGATTTTATTCCAGCCTTTCACTTTAAGGATATGGTTGTTTTTGTGGGCAAGATGTGTCCCTTGAAGACAGCAGAAACATGGATCTTGCTTTTTGATCCAACTAGTCAGTCTATGTCTTTTAATTGGAGAGTAGGGTCCATTAGTATTGAGAGTTAGGATTTTGAGGCTTTGGTAGTTCTTTCTTAGGGGCTGTGACTTGTCAATTCTTGCTATAATTACCTGGTTCTCTGTTTAGGGCTCTCTGCCAATATCATTTTCTTGTTGCTTTTTTCCCCCATATATAGAATGTCTGTGAGTATTTTTTGTAATGCTGGTTTGGTGGAGACATATTGTTTCAATTTTTCCTTGCTGTGAAAGGTTTTCATTTGTCCCTCAGTTATGAATGAGAGTTTAGCTGGGTATACTATTCTTGGTTGGTGGTTGCAGGCTCATTCCAGGCTCTCCTTGCTTTCATGGTCACTGAGAAATCTGTAGCTATTCTGATTAGTTTCCCTTATAGGTGATTGTTCTCTTCTCCCTAGCAGCTTTAAGGATCCTTTCCTTGGTTTTTATTGATCTTGTGCAGACTACAGTGTGGTGGTGGATTCTGGTCTGGTCTGTTTGGGGTTCTAAAAGATTCTTGTATCTGGATGGGCCTATTTTTGGATATTTGGGAAGTTCTCTGTTAGGATTCTGTTAAGTATATTTCCTATTCCATTAGTTTCCTTCTCTAGACCCTCATCAATGTTAATTAGCCTTACATTAGGTCTTCTGATTGTGTCTTGTATCTCCTGTAGGGATGTATCTTGTTTCTTGGATTTGTTTTTAATAATTGTGCTTTCTCTGTAAAGTCTAGACTATCTTCAGTTCCAGAGATTCTACATTCTGTGTCATCTAACCTGCTGTGAAGACTCTCTACTTTGTTTTTTATCTCCCTTCCTTCTAATTGGTCATTTTTGATTGCTTCAATTTCTTTGTTGAAGCTTTCTTTTAGATCTTGTATGTATTTCTTTACTCCCTTGTTTTGATTTTCAGTGTTCTCAAATCCTTTAATTGAGTGGTCATATTTTCATTGGGCTTCCTTTCCTACTGTTGAAATTCGTTCAGCTTTCTACTTGTGGATCCCATGATTCTCTATTAATCTTTGGTTAGCCCCAGCACATCCATGCATAACCATGTGCAGGATTCAATCTTTTCATTCAGCATTTTTACCAGTAGTGTTTCTAAAGCATTTTGAGAACTATCCTCTAGATCTTTCAATGACGGCTCTATTGCCCATTTATTTTGAGTAGGAGTTGAGGTTCATTGACTTGCCATGTTTCTTGTGTTTCTATGGTTTGTTCTGACCATTGGGAAATAAAAGCCCCTCCAGTATGACAAGAGAATCACAATTTTAGGACAAGAACCAATCCAGCACCCTGTAGTTGTACAGATGTTAGAGGTTTGAAATAATAGATAGGTATTCACCTATTTACCTCTCCTTTTCTTTGTTTGGGGAGGGATGTTGTGGTTCAGGAGTGCAGATTACATTTAGTTGTAACCAGTGAATGGATCTGTTGTTAACAATAAAATAATCTGAACCACAAGGATAACAAGATGAGCCATTTAGGTTCAGTCAAAATAGAATCAAATGCAGTCTAACTCAGATACAAACAATTAGGGATCAAAAGACTAAAGAAAATGAAGGAGCAAAGGGCCAGAAATGAAGGGAAATTGGTCAAAATGAAATTAAAAGAAAAGAATAATTGTGGGATATAATGAAAAATAGAGGGAGGGACAAATAAGAGTATATATATATACATATACATATATAGGTATACACATATATACATATATGTATATATATACATATATGTGTATACACACAGACACACATGAAAAGGAACAGAAGGAAGGGAGTTAAAACTTAAAATCAGAGGAAAAGAGAAAAATAAAATAAAAAATAAAAATAAGTAAGAAAGTATGTATAAAAGTAATGCTAAAATTAAAAATACTAAGATTGATAGTGAAATAGAAAGTTGAGTAATTGGGGCTGGGAAGGTGGCTCAGTGGTAGAGCGCTTGCCTTGCATGCATGAGGCCCTGGGTTCGATTCCTCAGCACCACATAAGCAAAAAGAAAAAAGCTGGAAGTGGTGCTGTGGCTCAAGGGGCAGAGCACTAGCTTTGAGCTGAGGAGCTGAGGGACAGTGCCCATGCCCAGCATTCAGGCCCCATGACCGGATCCAAAAAGAAAAAAAAAAGAAAGTTGAGTAATCAAAAATATAGCCTAAATTAATTATGCATATAAATAGGAAAAAAACCCCGTTAATCACTGTACTGTATATCTAGAACTAAGCAAAACAACACTGAGGAAGAAAGAAAGAGATTTCCAGTTTGGAGGAGCTTGTATCTACTATTCAATGTCTACTATTCAGTCTCTTGATGGAGCCTTAATTGCCTTGCAGTGGTCAGCTTTCCTTGTGGCTTGGTTGGATTCAGAAACCCTCTTTTTTGTATATATTTTTTATTGTAAAAATACTGTACAGAGGGGTTACAGTTATATGAGCAAGGTAATGAGGACATTTCCTATCAAGCACTGTTACCCCCTCCTTTATTTTTCTCCTACCATCCCTTCCCTCCCCACTTCCCCAACTCCTCCCTCCCCACCCTCACGTTGTAAAGTTCTTTTTCAACATAGTGTCTTGTACATCTCATTGTTACAATGGGTCAATCTATATCCTTATTTCAGCATTTTGTTATTTCCTTTCCCCTCCCCAAATTAGAAAAATGTATATACAAGATGCAGGACACTGGAATCAAATACAGTGAAAACATGGGTTATACCATGGGGGAAGAACATACAAAAGAAACAAGAAAAAAAATCACACAGTACATTATAAGTTCATTAAAAACAACAGCAAGAAAGAGAAAACCACTTGCGTCTCTATCTTGGGGTTCATGTACATAGTTTTTGACCTTTTCTGCTTGTCCTAGATATATACTAGTTATTGCAGATAAGGGAAACTATGGGACCTGTGTTTCTTTGGGCCTAGCTTACTTCACTTAATATAATTTTTCCATTTCCTAACAAATGGGCGGTATCATTCTTTCTGATGGAGGCATAGAATGTATGTATGTATGTATATAGATAGATATCTATATATCTATCTCACATTTTCTTGATCCATTCATCTACTGAGGGGCATGTGGGTTGGTTCCATATCTTAGCTATGGTAAATAATGCTGTGTACATAATTGCACTGATAGCTTTAGGATAGCCTTGTTTGTATTTTTTTGGGTAAATGCCCAAAAGTAGGATTGCTGGAGAAGCTCTATGTGTAGTCTTTTGAGGAACCTCCATACTGCTTTCCAAAGTGTTGAACAAGTTTACACTCCCACCAGCAATGCAGTAGTACTCTAGTAATCCCTTTTCAGACACCCTCTTGACATGGGAGTGTGGCAGCTACCTCAAATCCCACTGTCAGGCCTGATTGCAGGAGATTTGGGGGAGGTGGGATTTGTCATTTGCTAGCTAGTGCAGAGGCAGAGCTGTGTCTCAGGAGTTTTTCCCTGGTAGCTGTAGAAGGTGTAGGAAAAGAGCTTTGGTCTTTGCCCTCTTCAGATATGATCACTCCTTTTCAGGCAGGGCATCGGGTCAGGGACCTCTGGGTCAGCACAGATTGCTGGTTCCCCAAAGGGAAGGGTTCCCAATGGGTTACTCACAGTTTATGGACTTGATGTTGAACTGGCCATCTGAAAGGCCTGTTGAAAGGCCTCTGTGTCTGGTGGTGGCAGTAGATTCTCATTGGGGCTCACTCACCAATCTGGAATCTTCCCTGATTACCCTCCTTGGTTCCCATGTGCCAGGTTCTGCATGCTTTCATCAGTTTTTGAGTGGTCCTCTGTTTAAAGTTTGATTGATGGCATTTCAGTAGTATCGTTCTGGATCTGGCCGCACTGCCTGGGGTGGCTAGGGCTGAGGCTGCAGCTGCACAGTAGGGGTCTGCTCACTGTTTGCTGGTTTCTTCTTTTACCTTTCTGAGGAGAGATTTCTTCTGTAGTAGGATAAGTCCTTATCTGTTTAAAATTTGATTGGTGTGGATCTCTTGAGGTAAAGTGTGTCCTGGAACCCTAAATCTCTGTTTGGTCAGAGACACCTATGGAGTGTTGGTGCCACAATCTTCCAGAAAGTTCTGCCTTTACTATTCTTTTAAGTTTTTGACTTGACTTACCTATGACCTTGTTTTGAAAAGGGGAAAAGACAGACAGGAGGAAGTTTCATTTCAGGTGCTTTTGCTGTCTACTCAGAAATTACTTCTTAAGAAGCTATCATGTATATAAAACAACCCATAGTTCTGTGGGGGATGGAAAGGAATTAAAAAAAAACCCTTTCCAAAGTGTATAGATGCTGTGGTCTGAGGGAGAATATGGGGAAGTGAGACACTCTGAGAAGCCTAGGACAGAGCTGACCCCACCCAACAGGCTGATAAAGGAGGTCAGGTCTGAGTTGAATCGGATGGAGGGATGCAGTTTTACAGTCATGGCTGTAGCAAGCAGAATGGGTTGGAAGAAAAGAATGGCCAGACAGAGGTGAGAGAGAGGGAGCTGATTTATTCATTTTAAAAATTGTATTTTTGTGTAGGTGTTGGGACTTGAACTTTCACTTGGCTTTTATGGCTGGCACTCTGCCATTTGAGCCACACCTCCAGTCCAATTCATTCTTTTTTTATTTTGTGAAATGTATTTTCTTATTGCTTTCTTTTTTTATTGTAGAGGTGCTGTACAGAGTGGTTGCAGAAGTCAGGTAATGAGTAAATTTCTTTTGAACAGTGTCACCCTCTCCCTCATTTACTCCCAGTCTCCCCCTCCCCAATTCTGTCTTAATACTCACTTTTTACCAAGCTCGCTGCTTGACACTGTTGCGTGCTCTGGCAGGGGAAGAACATCACAAATAATCCCAGATGCCCATCCAGAATTCTACATGGGTCTGATGATAGCACATGGGAGAAAGCCTTCCATGTTCCTTTCTGTTACTGAAAGGGTGTGAGTAAAAGCACAGAGGTGGGGGATGGTGAAGGATGAATCAGAAATGATGATTGTTTCTGTGTTTCGAGAGTGTGAGGTTCACCAGGAGGAAGTACAATAGAGCCAGCTGATGGAGAACCTCGAATCGCAGAGTCAAGAGTGTTATGCTGTGATTGTTTAGGCACTTCTCCAAGGAAGACATTGTGGGTGTGTGACTCAGGCAGTTTACCCAAAGGCCTAATACTTAGTTTACTATCCTGTTCTCATCCTCTTCAGCTTCCCAGTTCTTCTTCATCAAGGGTCTCTGCATTTTAATTTTGGACTGGCCTGTCAAATTGCCTAGCATGTCCCAGGGATGATGTACTCCCAGCCTGATCTGTGCTTACATCATATCCAGCTGGAATGAAGGAGAGAGGGAAAGCAGAAGTGAGGCCATGGTTGGGAAGATGTTTGCAGTGTTGAGGAGGAGATGCTAAAAGCCTAGACTAGGATTGGTGCGCTGGCAGTGTGGAGACACAGTGTCTGACAGCCTGAGGCCAGGTCTGACCTGTGCAAGGTCAGGGGCATAGGAAGCAAGATTAGCTTTTAGCCCTTCACCCTGGGGACTGCTTCCTTACTGCTTTCTATGAGCCAAGAGCACAGGTAACCTCCTGTGGATAGTGCTGATGTTCCAAACTGCAATAGAGAAGGCTGTCTTAATGTTTTTATTCTTCAACAGTAAGCTAAAGCTGACATTGGCAGACTCATTCAATAAATGTAAAATAACCAGAAAAGACATCCCGAGGAGTTCTGGAATCAAACAGATGGACTGAGAAATCATGTTAAAAACAGTAAATCACAACTTGAACTTCAGTTAATCATAGTCTTGTTAATTAGTTTTGAAACATCTCCCCAAGTACTTTTCTATTTTGGTTTCTTTTACTTAAAAGACCTTGTTATCATAGGGTACTCCAGTTAAAAATGTCTTGTACATGATATCTGTACCAAAACATCTTATAATTCAAGAAATGTTATTCTTCCTTAGATTTTGGAAGTGGTTGTTTTGCTTCTTACAAAGATTTATTAGAGGACTTATTTCATCATGTTTTATTGACATGGAATTTAATAGCATTTGATTTACCTAGTGATTTTTAAGAACACCTTTCTTATAGATCAAGGTTGTCCTAAATTTAACTTCGAGTCATGTATCACTACTGCCCAGTCATGTATTTAGAAAACAGGACTTTGAATTGTGGGGTGGGAAAGACAAGTACTTAGGCTGGTCAAGTCTATTACCTTAATACTGTACAGTTTGCTGTCTGGAAGGGATTCAGGCAATTTCTTTTTCTTTTGCAAAGACACAGGCTAGGGTTATGCTCCCTAGACCTCAGATACCATGCTGGGGTATCTTGAAACTGAGACTAGAAAGAATCAGGGTGAAGCTTATAGAAAAATAAGAGAAGGACTTATTCCAGTCAAGTGGACAGATTGCTACTTCTTCAGATGTTATTTTTTTAAAATGGGCTCCAGGTAGATAGAAAAAGCACTGGGCTTATATTACCCTCATGGTGTTGCCTTGAAGCAGGTCATCAAAACTCAAGACTGCAAGCATGGCTCAAGTGGTAGAGCACCTATCTAGCAGGTACAACACCAAGTTCAGTTCTCAGCACTGACAAAAACAAGCCAGCAAGCAAAGAAATCCCTGGTGTTCTCTATCTTACATATCCTTTTTATGAAGGAGTAATTTTGGTATTATTGAGATATACCATGCTCTAAAAATAAAAATGATAACTGAAGTTATTAGGATGTTGTAGAGGAACACATGATGCCGTAAATGCAATGCCCATAAAGTTAGCAACGTGAAAAATCAAATGTCCCCTTTCTCTGTTGATTTGCCCTCCATGATTGACATGCATCTAATTTTATGCAAATACTGCTAGAGAGTGCTTGTATTGAGTGTATAGCACCAGGTTGGGGGCCTTCCAAAATCTAACACAAAGAAGAGAAAGTGCTTGAAGTACCTTGTACCCCTCTCTTGCCTTGCATGTAGTAGGTATTTGTTTGGTAGAAGAAGTAAATGTACATTTGAATCAATCTTGAATATCTAAAAAAGATATTCATCGATCCTCAGGTGAACTGTGATTTTCTCTATTGGAAGGACAGCATTGTGCTAACGCATCCTCCTAACCTCACTGACCTTTTTGTTAGTAGGGGCTGTAAAGGTACAGGTCATGTCTATTTTGCTCAGCATTTATTTCTAGTGCCTAATAGTACTTGAGAGAGTATTCATATTTCACATTTGCTAAGTGAATAAATATACAAGAGCTAAAATATCCATTCATGTGTTCTGTTTTCTTGTTACAGTAGCAATTCATTTTAAAGTGTGGCATCATCTTATTTCCTTTAATTATCAAGATTTCCTCATACTTATATATATTTAACTGAGTGACTGGCACAGAGTGGTCAGGAGATGAGGATGTCGAAATAGGTGAAGGAATGAGCATTGACTAGAACCAGTAAACTTAGAGACCCAGAGATGAGAATTAGGCCCAAGATCCTATGTTGGCCTGTCAGAATCTCTCTCTCCAAATGGGATACTAGTCACTGCTCTGTTTATCTTATATGGCTTATGCAACTCATAAGGAAGATGTGAAATGTTTAGTATAAGTTAAGCCAAATACACAAGTGAGTACTTTATTTGCGAGCAAGATATGATGGAATCCTGTTATATTGGACACATAACTGAACACAAATCTTCCTTGAGGTGTCTATTTGAGAACTGGTCCTTTAGTCTACCTAAATAAATACATGCATGATAATGGTATAATTAATTAGGATACTTGTTAGAGAAAAACTGGAAACCATAGAGACCTGTAAGAGTTTCACATAGGAGCTCGCCCAGTAATAACTACTGTTGTCTTTGTAGACTGTTCTTGTTTTTACCCCTCCTAGGTTCAGTCACCTGGCATTTATTTTGTTTCTCATTTCCCCAAGTAGATAGCCAGTTCTGGGAGAAGAAAGATTTTTGCCCTATAATTTCTTCAGGGCTAAATACTTTATGGCTTTCTAGACCTTCAGGGCTGGAATGATTCTGAGTTATGATTCAACATTTTCATTTTAAATACAAGAAAAGACAACCCCCTTCTAAAATAAAAAGCCTGGCTCACGTTCCCAGGGCTGGACAGAGCAGAGCTGGAATTCAAAATATTACTTGCTGTCTTCTCACCTATTTCTGTTCTCTGCTAGTGAGCTCAGGAGCAGCTGCTAGAAGATTCACTGGTTTGGCACTTTTAGTGGAGAAGCCAGTTAGAAGTTGGTTCATTTTGCCAGTATGTCTAGGTTTGTGACTACCACTTTGAATCAGGATTGCATCTGGATATCTTGAAGCAGCTGTCTCCAGTGGAGCTTTCTGACTGCTCTCGTAGCATATGCTAATTTTTGTGTCAGCACACATCTGAGGGCCTCCTGGTGATCATCATCTGAGCCGTGTGCACAGGCTCTGTACCCCTACTTAGCATTCTAGTCTTGGTGGGAATGTGCCTTCCATGTTTTCCTGTGAATATTCTAATGCTTCGCTTGCTCTGCCTTGCCTTTCAAGTGCAGTGAAAAGGGTTTTGCTTTCTATTGGGGGCTTTTGCCTCACACCCAGAAGCATGTAAATGCCCTCCCTCCCTCTCTGAGCCTCTCTTACCAAGCAGTGTTTTCATGTGCCATCAGGCATTCCATGTTTATGATCCCAGCCCAGTCATTCTGGAAGACTCAGCAATATGTGTCACCCTGACCTTTTAGGGATCTGAATGTAGGGAGAAAAGAGAATGAGAATTATCAACTTACAAAATGATAGTGACTCGAGAAGGTGGAAAAGAGGCTGTAGAAACTGGAAGACAGGATGCCTTCCTCCCTGTGATTGGGGGTGGAAAGGGCTTCTTTCCTAGAAGGGACATTTGGCCTGGTGCAAAGACTCAAACCTGTTATTTCAGCTACTAGGGAGATGGAGATAGGCTAGCCTGGGAAAAACATTAGTGAGACCCTTTGTCAACCAACAAGCTGGCATGTTGGTACATGCTCATTATCATAGCTATACGAGAGGCATACATCAGAGGATTGCAAGTCAAGGCCAGCCTCTCCCCCAAAAACATGGGAGATACTATTGGACAAATAAACAAAACAAAAGTAATCAAACCTGTTTCAGGCAGAAAAACAAGTATCTGGGAAGGGTAAGGACTGGATCCCTAGGTCAGAGTAGCCATGAAATAATCTTAGGATCAGGGCAGGGACGAGTTCTCCTTTCCAGTCTCATCTCCACTTCATCTCCTTTCTCCCTTCTCCAAGCAGGAAGGTGCAACATCCTGGCAAGTTGAAGAGCCTTTCATTTGAGAAAGAGCTCTGGAGCTGTGACTGCTTCGACGTCATCTAGTGGGTTTGAGGTGAAAAGGAAACTCCATGAAATTGTGCCTGGTTTTGTTTCCTTTGAACGGGTATACACAGTAGAACCTTGAATGAAGAGACTGGCATGTGGATCCATTTTAAACTTATTTTATAAACCTTCAAATCATATAAGGTTTATTGGGTAAGCTTTCACTCAGTTTACAGCCTTTCACTCTTCTCAGGCACAGTTCACTAATCTCTATAGTTGGTGTGCCTCCCTTGGGCAGGGTGGTGTTCATTCCTGCCCAGAACAAGTTCTTGGGAGCTTACTTGTAATTCTTGTTCAGGGAATAAAATTGCTTTGATGTGGATATATAACTATATGTGCACTGTCATTCAATAGAGTAGATTTTTATTAGATCCACTTGTCTATTCTAGGATGCTGAAGTTAATTCTATATAGAACAGACATTTGCAATATTAAGCTCCCTCCCTGGTCCCTACCTGACTTCTATTATTTAGCATAGAGATAACATTTGTTCCATTATGCCAGAAAGCTGATAGTTGGGGCTGTTTGGCTAACACCTACCAAATACATCTAAGCTGTCTTTTCTCCACAGAACTTCTTCACCCCCATAATCCTCAGGTCCTGAATCTGGGCCCAAATATGCATCTCTATCTGTTACTGATCACCCAGGTGATTATTTTTGCCAGTCCTGGGGCCTGAACTTAGGGCCTGGCCACTGTCCCTGAGCTTCTTTTTTCTCAAGGCTAGCACTTTACCACTTGAGCCACAGTACCACATCCAGCTTTTTCTGCTTATGTGGTACTGAGGAATTGAACCCAGGGCTTCATGCATGCTAGGTAAGCACTCTACCACTAAGCCACATTCCAAGCCCTTTTTCTTTCTTGAAAGCCTTACCTAGTCCCTCCTGGACTTAAGAATGGAGTGTGCCAGATACACCTTGCTCACCTCAGGTAGCCAATGCACTTCTTTTTTTTTTTTATTGTGAAAATACCGTACAGAGGAGTTACAATTACATGGGCAAAAATAACATGTTCATTTCTTTGTTGCCTCCTCTTTGTTTCTCCTTCCTATCCCTTCCCATACTCCCCTTACCTCCCTCCACCTGGTCCTCCCCCCCACCCACCAAAGTTGTAAACGTTTTTCGACATAACAACTTGTACATCTCATTGTTGCAATGGGTCCACCTGTATCCCTAGTTAAACGACTTCCAATGCACTTCTATAGTTGCAAAGCCACCACTTGGGACTCTCCTCAGGGCTTTCTTTGTGGTGAGTCTGCACTATTTATTGGATGTGAGTTGTGCAGCAGAAGGCAAGGATATAAGCAGCTGCCTTAGCATTTTGTTAAGGTGCTGGCCCATCAGAAAGCTGCAGGGTGCTGGTCTGGCCAGGATCATTTGTTTCTTCATCTGTTTTAGTCTGCTTTATAACATAGTGGGTAATATCAAGGAAGAAAAGGGGTTTCTGCTCTGAGGCAACCCCCTTTTGATTGTTTCTTGTGGTCTTCTGATGGTTTTAGTTGTGTTGGGGTTTTGCTTTCCAGCTAAATTAGGAGCTCCTTGAAGTTGAAAACACTCTCTTCTTGAGAAAAGGGGGAAAACGCAGTCATAAAATTCACAGTAATACATTTCTTACATTCAAAAATGTAAGAAAATTGAGGGGAAGGGTAGGGCTAGGTGGGATGGGGAGAATCATGAAAGAGGCATACAAGATGCATTGTATCACAAACTGTTAAATGGTAACTCTTTGTACCACTACTTAAAGATAATAAAGATATTATTAAACAACAACAAAAAACATTCTCTTCAGTATTCTTGGGAGATTGAGAGATTTGTTTGGTCAGTAGATTGCTATGGCTGTTGTCTAGGGTATATTTGCTTAATGAAAGGCTTAAAGGAGTTGTGTGCAAAGCACACTGCTTTCCTGCTTGCCATGTGTCAAAAATAACTCTATTAGAGGCTCTCGTTTCTGGTTTGGAAATCCACAGTGGTAGGAGGATATGGAGTGATGTTGGGGAAAAATATGTCTCAATAGACATGTTTCAGGAAGGCCCAAATGTCTTTTCTCTATGCTTCTAGTTCTTTTTCTGCCTTTTCAAAGAAAGGAATATGTCAATTTCAGCTGCCGAATTCATTTTTAATGTGGGTCAAAACTGCCATTTTCACACACCTTTGTCTCATCACACTTAGACTTCTGCTGAAACTCTTGCTTCATAAATTAAGTTTAATTAATAGAAATAGGAAGGTGAAACATGAGGCTGATGACTGGTGGGACGTGACTTTGTACCTGCTCAAGGGAGCCTCTAGGCCAGCCTCCTTCCAGAGACTTTGGTCTCAGACAGATTTCCCTCTTAGGAAGCAAGGATTCTGGGAATCAGGTTAGGACATCCATCAACATTGTGTAGCTAAGATTTGCTTCTTAGCAGGTGTGGCTGGCCCACTTACAGTCCTGATGCCAGAAGAATTGTCATTGTCTTAAAATTTTTTTGACAGGGGGAAAAACAGACTCTGGGTTGAGGCCAGGTTTAAATCTTAAAACAAGTTGACCTATTTTCAGCACCGCATTACCAAAGCCTGCTTTGTAATTCTACCTCCCCAACGTGCTTTGATTGGTGTCACATGAATTGAGCACCTCATTCAAGCAGGAGTGGGAGAGTGAAGACCATGTCTTTATCCAAGGGAGCTGTTTCTTTCTGAGATGGCTGAGGCTGAGCCTTCACCTAGCACCTCCTCAGAGCCTACTTGCTAAATGACTCTGTTCTGCTAAGGAGATGGCCTCCTAGTGGGAGAAACAGCTCTCTAGCCAAGAATGCAGGGCTCCACCATATCGCAGTGCGTTTACATCCCCCGGTTCGACCTTGATAACAGTGAAGGAGGCATACCAACAGTTTGGTCCTTGGTCTATAGTAGAAACTGAAGCTGGAGATAGGCAATGGTAAGATGCCTGGGACCATGGCACACCACTGGGCCATGTTAGAGTCTCTGCCTCTGGGAATTTTCTTTTTCCTCAGAGCCTTTGTTCTCTTTTTTTTGTTTGGCCTAAGAAGTTGCAGCTATGGTTTAGGAATAAAGTAGACTCCAAACTGTGTGTGTGAGATCTGTGTGTAATGATCTAGAAAGCTCTCTCCCCAGTAGAACATTGCTTGAGCATGCCAGGAAGTTGAACATTATGTCAACATGACAAAATATATATAGTCTGGGGGTTAGTCCCCTGGAAAGTATAGAAGCATGTACTAATTCATGCAAAGGAAAGGAGAGGAGAGGATTTTCCCACTGAGTTTTCCCTGTCTAGACTCTGTGTGTGTGTGTGTGTGTGTGTGTGTGTGTGTGTGTGTTCCCTTTGAAAGACAAAGATCTAGTGGACATATGCTGTTTCTCAGTAGCCTCCTCTGTTTTCTGGTTTTCATCATTCTCCCTGAGGCAAAAAAATTCTTCATGCAAGTTTTATCTCCAGTGGTAAGAATGAGTATTATAAAAATATCAGAGAAAATTAATCTATTTCAGGATTTTTAAAAAAAAATTTGAATTCAAAGCCACATACCTACACACCCTTTTACACTTAAGCTGTTTTATTTATTTATTTTTGCATAGGGTCCTGTGTTTTTGCCTAGGCTAGTGATCCTTCTGATCTCTGCCTTATGAGTAGCTGGGATTACAGGTGTGAGCCATTGAATCTGGCCCACTTTAGTTTTCTTTTTGTTGTTGTTGTTGTTGGTTGTGGGGCTTGAACTCTGGGCCTGAGTGCTGTCCCTCAGCTCTTCAGCTCAAGGCGAGCGCTCTACCACTTGAGCTATAGTGCCACTTCCGGTTTTCTGGTGGTTTATTGGAGATAGGAGTCTTAAGGTCTTTCCTGCCCAGGTTGGCTTTGAACCGAGATCCTCAGATCTCAGCCTCGTGAGTAGCTAGGATTACAGGCGTGAGCCACCAGCGCCTGGCTAGTTTTCTTTTTTCTTGTATATATTTTTTATTGTAAAAATACTGTACAGAGGGGTTACAGTTACATGAGCAAGGTAATGAGTACATTTCCTATCAAGCATTGTTACCCCCTCTTTGTTTTTCCATCCCTTCCCTCCCACCTCCCCAATTCCTCCCCTCCCACTCCAAAGTTGTAAAGTTCATTTTCAATATAGTGTCTTGTACTTCTCATTTTTACAGTGGGTCAGCCTGTATCCTTAGTTCAGCTTTTTGTTATTTCCCTTCCCTTCCCCAAATTAAAAAAATGTATATACAAGATGCAGGACACTGGAATCAAATACAGTGAAAACATGGGTTATACCATGGGAGAAGAACATACAAAAGAAACACAAAAAATCACACAGTACATTATAAGTACATTAAAAACAACAGCAAGAAAGAGAAAACCACTTGTGCCTCTATCTTGGGGTTCATTTTGCTTAGCATCATCTTACATGGTCATATGTACATAGCTTTTGACCTTTTCTGCTTGTCTTAGACTATACTAGTTATTGCAGAGAAGGGAAACCATGGGACCTATGTTTCTTTGGGCCTGGCTTACTTCACTTAATATAATTTTTTCCAAGTCTTTCCATTTCCTAACAAATGGGCAGTGTCATTCTTTCTGATGGAGGCATAGAATTCCATTGTATATAATACCACATTTTCTTGATCCATTCATCTACTGAGGGGCATGTGTGTTTGTTCCATATCTTAGCTATGGTAAATAATGCTTCGATAAACATAGTTTATAATAGCTTTGTTTGTGATCATCTGGGTAAATGCCCAAAAGTGGGATTGCTGGGTCATAGGGGAGCTCTATGTGGAGTCTTTTGAGGAACCTCCATACTGCTTTCCAAAGTGGTTGAACACCATGTTAGTTTTCTAAAAGTTGTTGTAGTCTGCAAAAATATTTACAAGGACTAAAATTTATCTGATAATATTATAAAATTTACATAATCCTCTAAAATTTACATAATCATTACATTTTTTGTAGAGTGCTTCAACTATTGTAGACTCCTTTTTTTGTCTTGTCACTTGGTAGGAGCCCTCTAAGTTAGATAAACTGATGCTTGATATTTCCATCTTACATATGATGAAATTAAGATCTAGAGATGATACTTGCCTATGATTATCAGCTAGTGAGCAACTGAACTAGGTCTTTTAATTCAAAATAAGACAGACCTTGTCTTTAACTTCACAAAGCTTACAATCTAAGAAGAAAGTCATTAAATACAGTATGCCTGACTTATGTCTGGATTTATCACATGTAGTTTTGAGTAAGCATTATTCAAATACATTTTTAAAAATTTAAAAATGTAAAGAAATTTTAAAAATTAACACACACAGCACAGCTCAGTTGATGTAGAGGGACTTTCAGCCAGTTCCGTAATATTGTCACTTGTGTTCAAATCAGGTGAGCTGCTGAGTGTTTCCTTGCTCTTATTTCATAAGCATTTGTCTCCTAAAAAGCTAATTATGTCCATAAAGCAAGGTAAAAGTGAACGTGCAGAATTGAAGTGATTATATGAAAATCTGAGTTTCATTGAAAGTTTCCATGTGTTGATCAGAAGCTGGGTGACATTATCAGAAAAAAATCTATAGCTATGTCTAATCTATATCTATTACAGTATAGTACTGAACTCTATGTATCCTGAACATTTCCTCAAGGGAAATCTCCTTAGAACCCTATGCCTGTGGATCCCAAAGGGACAAATGTCAAACATTAAAGGAAATATGAGGGTCCTACCATAGTTTGAGGAGTGAGGGTAAACTTTCTGGTGACTAAAGAGATCTGGGAGCTGGGTTGGCTTTCTGTCATAGGAAAGTCATGAAGAATGCACAGAACATGACATGTTCGGGGCACTGGGTAGGGTGCCATGTGGCAGTATGAGGGAGCAGGGGGCTGAGGACTACTGGCTTCTATTAGTAGGACCAGATTTGGGCTTTGATTTGGTCTCGAGAGCTATGGGAAGTCACTAAAAGCTTTTAAGCAGAGATGTTAGTATGTTAGAATGACTGCTTTGATTACTGTGGAAATACATGGGAGAGGGACAAACATGAAACAGGTGAACTACATTCTGCATCTTTGTGGGTAGTTTGTGAAGAGATGCAGGTGTCATAAACTGGCCTTGACACTAGGGGTGGACAGAAATGGAGACACTGAAGTTTGGGACTGTTTGGTTGTATAAGGGGAGAAAAATAGGGAAGGTACACTTAGGATTTTGGCTTGGAAGATAATAGAGCCATTTTGTGGATTAGGGAACTTCAGAGAAGGGCCATTTTGGGGAAGGAAAGCAGATTGTGAGTTTTGTTTGAGAAATACTGAGTTTGAGATACCTATAAAATACTCAGTTGGAGATATTGAGCAGCAGCTTGGAGAAGTGGAGATGCAAATATCAGATCATAGATACAAAGTGGAGTTGGGGAGGTGGGGAGGGAAGAGATGGTACGGGGGAAAAACAAAGGAGGGGGTAACAATGCTCGATAGGAAATGTACTCATTACCTTACTCATGTAACTGTTACCCCTCTGTACAGTATCTTTTCAATGAAAAATATTTATAAAAAAGCAAAACAAATTGAACTAGAGGACATGAATGAGGCCATTGATTCTGTGTTCTTCATCTTAACCATACTTCTTGAAGGATTTTGGTTTTTAAATTAAAGCCCAGGTTAGGAACCAGAACTTTCAGGGAGATATAACAATGTTAGACTTAGTTTAATATAGGCTATTATTCAGGCCCCAGAGAATGCAAAAGGAATTTAAAAGGAAAATGTGCTCTGTATATCACTCTCACAATAAAATAAAATTTTAAAAAAAGGAAAATGTGGTAGGTACATAGAATAGCAAATACATTTAGTATATCTTAGTGTCAATAACTGAATAACTAATGGTTGATTGAAATAATGGTAGGGTATAAGGGTGTAGTGATACTTTAGGCTGTGCATAGCCTACCAAGTTATTGTGTACCAGTTGGCTAAGAGATGTAAGAAATAGTTATGAGGCAAATTCATAATGTTTCACATTTTGGATTACTTCTCAGGCTAAATCCCCACAGGCATTTGTTCATTTGCAGGATATACACATTTTTTTTTAATGACTTGCTGTTAGAAAGGGAACTGATTAGGCTAAGAGACACCTGGACTTTCTGGGACGAGAGATTGGTGGTTTCTCCTACCTTTACCCTCATATGGTTGCTCTCCTTGGACTCTCCAAGGACTTCTCTGTGAGGCACACCGAGGACAAAGGACAAGCCCTTATTCTCTGACTCATTCATCAGTGCTCACTGAGCACCCTCTGTTGCCCTGTTTCTTCCTTGCCACCAGAACAGAAGCATGACTCAGACCTCGCCCTGCCTGTAGCCTGGGGCTGGTGGACTAATAGATGGGTAGATAATTGCACCCAAGGATGTGCTCTGCTTAATTTGAGTTCTATATGAAGTTGGGGGGAGTTCAAATAAGTGCCTCACTGAGATTGTGGTAAGAAATTGAATTTGAGAAGGTGACTAATGGCTTTGTGCGCTTCATTCCAGTGTTCTATGGAACCCGGTACTCCAGCTGGCAAAGCAAGCCTTGTTCCACCTGTGAGCAACAGAGGCTCGAGTGTGACCAGCTTCTTTTTCAGCCTTTCAGTTTTAAGAAACCACTAGCAAGGAGTCATTCTGAAAGTTGCGATTTATTTGAGTTGAACCGTCAATAACTGTAATAGATTCTGATCTCCTTTGTGGAAAAAAAGGAACAGATCTCTTCTACTTAGAAAAATGAGAGAAAGGATTTTGATTAATATTTTGTCATGCTCACATGTTTTAGAGTGCATTTTTAGTTTTTTAGTCATCACATTTTTTTTACCCAAGCACATTTTTACCCATGCACATTTCCATTTTATACAGACCCACTGCTATCATTATTAAAACTTCTGAATCATAACAGATGTGTGATTCGTTAATTCTTCAGATATGTAGGGATTTCCCTCATGGCAGAAATCAGTGTCTCGCTCCCCCCCCATTTAATTAGCCTTTTAATGAATATTTTATCAAATGAAGCCTATGTCTTATATTTTATTATTAATGTTGTTTATGAGGCCATTTCCTCATTAGCATAATTTATAAGCTAAGATGATGTTGGGGAAAATGGTTGGTGAGCAAATAGCTGTACATCTTTCCAAATGTGAGCATGGAGGTAGGCAGCGAGGAGGCTGCAGGAGAAAGCTGGGAGGCTCCAGTGCATGACTTCCTGCAGCATTTGGATGGATGGCAGCAGTGGAGGCAGAGTGGAGTAGGAGTCAAAGTCAGCCTAGTTCTAGCTGGTGTGATTATAGATAGCCCTTGCTTAGGGATGAGATGATTTTGATCTTTTTAAAGCCCAAATGTCCCCTGGTCTGTTGATGGCTCTGAATAGCTTGCCATCTTCCCCTCTCTGTGTCCTGACTAGATCATCTAGACTTTCTTTCCCATACTCTGGTCTCTCCTTCCAAGGGACCTTCTCCACCTCTCCTGTTCACCCATTCCTACTCTCATTATGACCTAATGGCATGGGTAACTTTCTAGCTCCTAAACCTTTAAACTTGGCATCCTGCTCACCAGCCTGTGCATCTCCATCCATCTTGTGTGCTTCTCTATCCATCTTGTATGCTCAACAGTTTCTCAACCTTTATCGCCCTTATTGACAGGGCCAGCTTAGATCCTAGACTTTTTACCTCACTTCCCTAACCATTCTTCCCATTTAGTTCTATTTGGCTCTCTTTATTGCTTCTGTCCAGGAAGTTCTCAGACCTGGATGGATTCATTCATCTGGTTATTCTGTTTGTCTTGCTGCTTTAGCTCATACCATTGCCCTGGGCCATGGCATTCTACCTCATTGCCTTGTTCTGTTCCTCTAATGAGCAGAGCCCCTTCCCATCTCAGAGCCTTTTCACAAACTGTTCCCTCTCTATAAGTTGTTCTTGCTGCAGTTTATCTACTATGATGTTGGGTTTATGATTATCATTTGCTTTCTAGTGTTGCCTTTGCTGTCTAGCTGAGATCAAGTCTCACTCCTCTTGAGGGCTCTCTTAGCAACTTGTCCTGTCCTATCTCATACTTAGGGCTATCATTTATATGTGTTTATCTTCTAAGAACTGGCTTATGTTTAGTAGGGCAGATCTAATTTCAAACCTTCTGTTTCTTCATGCCCATGCAATGGCCTAGAAATCCTACTACTTTGGCATCCAAATGCTGTCTCTTGACTATCTCTTATTATCAGAAACAGCTTAAAAATCTTTTGTCAGCAGGAGTGCCCTGATTTTTTAGTTCACGAAATAACTGTGGTAATCATGGTCATAATTCTTGTCATTTGGCATATAGTACAGAATAAAAGTGAAGGGCATGAGTTTTGGACCAAATGACTTGAGTACAGTTCTGATCTTACCACTTAGAATTGAGTGGTATTGGGTCAGGCACTGCTCAGAAAATCAGTTTCTTTAACTAGAATATGATCGTTGCACCCATCTCCTGGTCTGTATGAGAGCACTGAATGATCTGATAGAACCAGCCATTCAAGGCACATAGTGAACATCTAGGAAACACTGGCGGCTGTTAGTGTGGGCTGTTCTCTACTTTTGGTGGACATATAGTGTGGTATATGTGAGCTTTCAGTAAACATTTGTAGATTAGAATATACATTTTGAGAAGATACAGAACCCAGACCTTTGAGCCAGTGCCTCAGAACCATTTCCTCCTGTCCAATAGCACCTGACTGCCCATATTCAGACCTGTGTCCTCAGCATCACTCTTGTTCCCTCACATAAAACAAGGGGCTCCTGGCGGGTTTTCTCTTGTTTTGTCTACTTGAATTAATCCTATTATTTCCTTGAACTCAACATCCTGTTCACCCCCACCTTTAATAACAACATGGCCAAAATCCTTCAGGATATATTTCCCCCACTCTGTTGACCCTGTATGCATTTCTGTGTATTACTCTGGGTCTACCCAGTGCTATGTTGATTTGCCCTGTATTTTGCTTTGTAAATGTAAGATTTAAACCATTGAAGCCAGAAATGACATTTCTTCTTTCCTGGAAACCATACAAAAAAGAGGAATTCAGTATTCCTCAACTATTTAAGAAAGCTCGTTGGCCGAAAGAAATAAACAACCAATTGACCTAGTTTTGGTATCAGTTTATTCATATATTTATAACAGGCCATACTTTGTGTGCTTGTTAAATTTTGTGTTGTTCAAAATATTCTGTCACCAGTTTGGGGCAAAATGGATTATAGGCTCTCTGTACCCTGGTCCTTTCTCTTCTTTTCCTGATTTTCTAGGAATACTTGATCAATCTTATACAGTGGTGATTATTTCATTCACTCAACTGTTGAACAAGAGCTCCTGAGCACCCACCTATTTCATGGCAGGTACTAGTCCAAGTACCAAGACAGAAACTTCAGTAAACCAACCTTGTAAGCTTATGTTCCTATGGAACTACAATCTGCTATTCTGGTGGGAAGAAACCAACAATTGCCAGACACAGACACATAGACCTACAGTCACACACACACACCATACGTGAAGCTTAAATTTTAGTGGAGAAAGAAAGTGAGGAATGAGAAGAGGGGAAGGTGATATCATTGTATGCTGGGTGGCCAGGGGAGATCTTGGTAACAAGGTGATACTAGTAGGGGTTGCAATGAATGAGGAAACAAACAATATGGATGTTGAAGGAATGCATCTTTGAGACAGAAGAAACTTAAAGAGATGGGAATATATGTATGTTTTCTTTGGAAAAAAGCAAGGAGGTACTTTTTATTGGAGTGGAGTTAGGGCAGGGAGGATGGGAAAAGATGAGGGCCAAGAACGAAGGACTTTCAAGTTCCCCTATAAAGGACTTTAGGTTTTGATATGAATTAGATGGAGAACTGTTTGGGATTGTAACCTCAGGTTACAATCATGAACTTAAGGAAGGTGAATTGACAAGTTGATTGCAGGATGAGGGAAGTTACTTCTGTTTTAACAGAAGAGCACTTGCCTAATTATTTTATGGGTATCATCTATGCTCTTTGAGTCTCCTGCTCATTCAGCACATATGTATTCTGCTCATTCAGCACATATGTATTATAGAGCAGAGGCTATAATGGTTCTGAACTGTGGTACCCCAGCACCCAGGTCTCTAGTTCTTTTACTCCTTTATTCTTGCTCAGTCTGTGAGTAGGACTAGCAGCTTTCAAAAGTAACTGTAGCTTTTAGACAGGAATGAGTGTGTTCATACCTTTTTTGTAGTCTGAGAGAGCTAAAACAGGTACAAGATAAATGAAGGAAGGGAGCCCAGTGGAATTCAAAGTCAGTCATTTGAACTACATTTTATAGTCACTAGTTTGAAGGTCATCTCTACTTGCAGAAGGATAAGAAATTTTTACCTATTCCTAAAAAAAATCCAAATGTTATAAGATAGTGAAATAAAGGGAATGATTGTGGGGTGAGAAACATAACTATTCATTCTCCAGATTTCGACCAGTATTTCTTGCATCTGAACAGCTTGAGGACCTTCCCCAGTGAATTATTGTAGGCCCAAATGATAAAGGGAATATATCACAAGTAGAATTGACTTCCTTAGATGCTTCTTGCTTCTCCCTGCTCCCATCAGATGTGTATATAGCCAACACTTCAGAAAAATATACCCCAGGGCCAGCAATGCTCATGTTGCTCCCAGTGGCACTCCAGCAAACATTTGATGGTGATGAGAATGTTATTTGATTGTAGCTCTGATTGTAGGGTTGTTATGTTACCGGGAAGATCCTGTGGCATTGAAGACTGTGCAGGGATGGGGCAGGAGAAAAAAAGTGGTTTCTGTTCTTTACCCCAGCAGTGTGGGAAGAGTGATGCTCCAAGGCCTCTTGGGCAGCTATAATATTTTCCTTCTAAGACTTTTCTGTCTCCAGATTCTTAAGCAGCAAGGTGGGCAGAAGAGGCCACTGACTCTTCCTGCAATGGACAGTTGGTCTTGTGTCCTGTTTCAGCATCTGGGCCAATGGCAGTGGTGGATGTAATCCAGCCAGCTTTATGAGCGCTCCAGTCAGAAACAGTGGTGGTACATCAGGGAGACAAGTAATTCTTAGAAGGTATAAAAAGAGGCAAGATAGAGACTTAAAAGAAAGAAGAACAGAAATTTAGTTGAGTGTTAGAACCTGGAAAAGTCTATCAGATAAGAGGTTCATGGAATAGAGAACATTTGAGCTGTGTGTTATGTGTTGTGCGTGTGTGTGAAGGCAAAAGCAATGGGAGTTTCTCTTGTACAGAAAAGTCCTTACCCATATGTGTGACATACCAGTGACAACTGAGAAACAACTTTAGACATGTAGTTGTGTTACTGTAAAGCTCTTGAAGTGTAACCTCACTGGTCTTGTAAATGGCAGTCTCAAGGCCTATAGAGGGATGGGAGTAAAGTTGCTTAAATGGCCTGAACTTTCTGAAACTCAAGTCAGGATGAGAAGTTAGGTCCCAGGTTCCTAAGGTTATGCTTTTTCCATTGGTTGGCTTAAGCACCCCAGCATGTTTATTGAGCACTTTTGAGGTAGCAGGCATGGAGATATATGGTGGACAGGTTCCATATAGAGCTTCTATTCTCCTGGGAGGAGACCAACAAACAAGTAAACAGAATGTAGAGAGCCCAAGTAGATGATATGGCAGTACCTGGTAAGGAGGTCAGGGAAAGCCACAGCAGTTTTTGGGACAGTGTTTTCTAGACAGAAGCGAAATACCAAAGTTTTGTGGCAGAAAGAAGTGTGTTGGATTTGAGGAAGGCGAATAACTTTTGCATGCAGGAGAGAATAGCCGGCTCCCTGAATCCTTTTTGCTTCTGACATTATATTATAGTTCTTCAGGGCTACTGTAGGACCCTATTTTTTTTTTTTGGCCAGGTTTTAAGGTTTTTTTTCTTTTTTTAAAAAAAATCATTTTTATCAAAGCATAAAGCCTAAAGACATGGATATACTTCCCTGTCATTTTCTGCCTTTATCATCCAAATAGGAGAATTAGATCTTCCTGAATTTCTCTATTGATCTGGAATTATACATAGCAGGAGCTTACTCCCTTGCCCTGTTATTTTCCTATTGATCTCTTTGCTCAGGTTTTAATTTGTATTTTTCTGTTATCTAGTCATTGTTTGTCTATGTTGGTTTTGCTAATTGTTTAACCATTAAAATGGTGCATTAGTTCAACACAGCTATTACAGATAGCTGTTTAATGGGGAGTTTAACCTTTCAGTCAGTCCACCTCCAGGTTGGTAGTTAGGTTTGTGTCAGTCAGTAGAGTCAGCTCACCATGACTGCAGTGTTTCCCATTGGAGAATGCAAAGGGTGCCGCCAGATGTAGATCCCGTGGGGAGCTATTTGTAGGCTTTTTGATACTAAGAATATTTTTATTTGGAAGAATAGGATTTATAACAGAGGCTCAGTCAAGGAATAGAGGGAATGTGGCAGCTTCTTTTTCATTCTATCCCTACAGGGTAGGGGTGAGGCCCTAGAACACAGTGAAGCCCCCAAGGAGTAGGAGGGACTATATCTTATTATCCCTATCTAGCTGGCCTCAGGAGCTATTGAACATCCGAGACTGTGTCATCTTGGTAACTACTGACTCAGGCCATACCTACAATAGTCCTGGGCTTCTACCTGCCTGTCTCCTTCAGTTTCTCCAGTATAAACCTAGCTGCTAGTGATGTTGCCTGAACTAACTCAGTCTGTTTAGAATACAGTTGCATTTGGAGCAAAGGAGACAGAAGATTATAAAAAAGAATATTCAAGTGTTTTCATGATTTCTTTCTTTATGGAGTCTAGTTCTGATGAGGACATGCACTCATATAGTGAGAAAGACATTTTGTGACATGTGTCCTAAGGTAATTGAAATGGACAGGCTAGGCAGGAAGCAATGCTGTGGTATGTATGGTAAAATGCATTATTAAATAGGGGTGTCTGTTGTTAACAACTAAGGCTAGTATCAGTGTACACCTTCCTCATCTCTTGGTGTTTCTTTCCATTTGTAGAATTCTGTCATCAGCCAAGAAACAAGGCTCAGCTACTTGGTGCTTTAAATAGTGGAAAAGATAGAAAATGAGCTAGATATCCATGAGTATGGAGAGCCTAGCGGCATGTGCACTTCTTCTAGTTGACATTAGGGAAGGTTACACAAGAAGAATCTCACTGCTTACCATGTGCCAAGGACTGTCTGAGTACTGGGAAAACAGTAGTGAGTCAAAAATGTTGATGAAGACAAAAATTGTTCACCTTTTAATGTTAATGTTCTTTAGAGAGATAGGTGATAGACCATAAATTATGCTGGAGGTTGGCCATTTGTCTGGAAAAAATGAAACAGAATAGGTTGGGGTAGGCTGTTATGAACAAGAGAATGGAAGCTCAAAGGGCTGAGCTGAAGATCATGGCACCAGAAAGTAGCCGAGTGGAGATTAGATTGGGACTATTGGAGTCCAGAGACTGGATCTGGTGGTGGGTGGAATGCTCTGCCTCCTTTGCTGACAAAAATCCTGAGGCCAGCAGTTGCTAGAAAAGTTGTTCTTTTCGAGGTTCATATTTTTTAACTTCTGTTTAATTTCTCCAATAAAAAAAATTCCAGACAGGTTGAACCAGCTAGTGCTACGAACAATGTAACTCCAGCTTTGAGCTTTTAAATTTGCTAGCTTCTTCAGTGCAGCCAAGATCTGAAAGTGAGGTCTGAAAATGACCCACAGTTACTATTATTTTCTTCAGCATGGCCTTTTCCTAGTAGGTTGATGCTTACCATATCCTGTCCAGGTTTTTAAGGGAAACATTTAAATATGCTCCTTAGCTCTCTGTTCTTTATTATGATCTTTGATACCTGCTCTTAGCAACTGTAATCATTTCTTTAAAGTGTGTGCTCCATTTAACTCACATTCTGTTGTTAGAAATTTAGGTAGTTTTCCTCTTTGAACCACTACAAACCACATTTCATTCAATATCTTGGAGTATTAAGGTCACCATGCACATCCATGATTATTTTGTCAGAATATTCTTAAATATAAAATTGTTATAATAAGCAGTATATAGAATTTTGTGGGCTTTGGGAGTCAGAAAATATTTGCTTTGTTTTGATTTGTAAAAGAGATAAAAACTTAGACATATTGACTTAAAAATAACTGAATGGTTAAGAGCCCAGAATTTGGCTGGGGCTAGTAGTTTAGGCCTACAATTCTAGCTATTAGGAAGGTTGAGGATCCCATGGAAAAAGTTAGCAGGACCCCATCTTAACAAATAATCCAGGCATGATCCCAGCTAAGTAAGAGATTATATGTATGAGGATCATGGTCTAGGCTGGCCCTGGGAAAAACCTTAGCCTCTATCTGAAAAAAGCTAAAGCAAAAGGGCTAGGGTATGACTCATGTAGTAGAATACCTGTCTAGAAAAAATGATGTCCATTTACCCAAATGATCACAAACCAGGCTGCACTAAAGCCACCAGCACAACCATGTTTATTGCAGTATTGTTTACCATAGCTAAGATATAGAATCAACCCAGATGCTCCTCAGTGAACAAATGGATCAAGAAAATGTGGTATATATACACAGTGGAATTCTATGCTTCCATCAGAAGCACTGCACCATTTGTAAGGAAATGGGAAGACTTGGAAAAAATTATATTAAGTGAAATAAGCCAGACCAAAAGAAACACAGGCTGCATCATTTCCCTCATTTGTAATAATTAGAATGTGCCAAAAGTCTAAAAGTAAGGCCAATGTATAGTAAAAGAGAAATAACTACTCTTGGACATGATCAATTAAGCAGGGCTCTAAACATTCACACAGTGAGACCAAAGGAGGATATTCTTAGGAGTATATTACAGGTGCTCAATAACTATGTGCATATGACCATATAAAATGATGCTTATTGAAATGAACTCCAAGAAATGGAAACAAGAGGTATTTTATTGTACTGTTTGCAGTTCTTTTCTTTTTTCTTTGGTTTAATCCCTTTTGTTGCTGTATTTGCTTTCTGTACTCTTTGTCTTGTATATAAGTGTATTTGATTTGGGGAGGGGAAGGGAAAGGACAGAAATGATGGGACAAAGGATGAACCAATTCAGCAGTGATATTCACCAGACACTATGTTGTTAGAAATGATCTATACAATTTTAGGAGGGGGAGGGGAGATGGGAGGGGAAAAGTGGGAGAGAATGAAAGAGTAGATGACATTGTTCAAAAGGAAAAGTGTCTGACTTATGTAACTGTAACCCTTCTGTACATCCCCTTTACAATAAAATTTTAAGAAGAAAAAGTAAAAGTGATGCCAAATCTCTAGTACTGAAAACCCAGACTTTGAAGTTAGATATACCTGGTTTGAAGCCATGCTCCAGAAAAACAGGTTGTGGAACATTGGCAAGTAATATTATATCCCCAAATCTCAGTTTTCTAATTTTATAAGATGGGCATGATACCTTAAATGAAATGTGAGCATTAATTGAATGGCACAATGTAAGTAAAGTATGCTAAAGTATGCTTTCCGTATGGAAGTTCTTTAGTTTATGCTCATACTTATCTGTCTTACCAGAAGAGGATGTGATCTTCACCAATCACCTACTTCTGCTCCACCTATCACTTCTGTAGCAGTCACTGTAGGAATAAGGAAATCCACTGCCATCTTGGTGCTTATAACCAGGGTTGAGATGTCTGTCCTAATTCTGAAAGCTTGCCTCCAGACATTTATATGTTCAGACAAACTAATCAGGCTGAAATTTCTCATGCTTATTTGAAGTTAGATGACCCAATCCATTTAGTTGCTTTGGAATTACTCTGGCATGGAAGAAATTGGTTTCTCAGCCTTGAGAAATTGTGTAGATACTGAAGTATAGATAGGTACTAGAGCCTGCTTGGTAACAGCAGAATAGAAGCGCCTAGATTTGGTCAAGGTTTCTGTTCTGGACAAAAACTGGTGATTGCACCTAGGACCTAGGGTAATCTGAAGCTCTATATGTGACCAGCATTAATCACAAATTTCTTGTTTTATCCTTGAGGATCCCTTAATTCCTCATCTTTTCTTTCTCCTTCCAGTTTCCCTTTTGATGGAATGGAGTTTCTGTTGATTTTGTTTATCTTGTGCCTTAATCAGAAGCCTAGTTGCTTTGGCATAAAATGTCCCCGACAAAACTGTTTGGATGGTCATTAGGGTTGTAGGACTAGAGGTCCTGAGCTGAGTTTTGGTCATCAGATTCTTTGATTTCTCTTTTAATCACTCTTTTTAAACCTATGAGATAGAAACACACAAGGAAACTGAGGTGCCAAGATTAATGTGCCCCAAAGACATGCAAGTAATCAATGGCAGAACTGGGATTTGACTCCTTGTAGAGAATGGCTCCATTTTTGTAACCATTAGCAATACTATCATATATCAATCTGTTTACCAGAATGTTTGGTACCTTTTTATGCCGGAGGATGAGGCTTTATTCACTCAGCAATTATATAACAATTGTGTGGAAGGATGCAATGAGAAAAGATATAGTCTCTGTTCTTTAGAGATTTTCATGAATCTGATATATCTGTGTGTGTGTGTGTGTGTGTGTATATATATGTGTGTATATATATATATATATACATGTATATATATCCCAAATCCAAAATTTTCTGAAGCCTTTTGTTTTGAATGGTCAAAATAGAAATCCCTATGTGAAATATATATATATATATATATATATATATATATGCACACACATATATTCTGTGTGTACCCCTCCCCCATCTCTCACTTCATTTGCAGATTCTTTCTTTATTGGCAGATCTAACCAACTGGTTTATCAGCTCTGTAATTTATGGTATTCTCTTTAAGTTTGATGTGAGGGAGGAATCTGCCTCATGCGCATAGCACACAGCTTTCTTGTCCCTCCTATTACGGTTATGATTCTTTCTTGTTAGGAGTATAGAGGAACTCCCATCCTCACTTCAGTCCTAACACTGTGTGCATGTTTTAAGCCTGCTCCCTGTCTAAGAATCATTCCTGTGCAAAAAAGAAGGTTATGTTTCTCCTCTGTGTACTATCAGCAAATATTTGATTAAGCTCTGTTTTCTGTCTTAGGTATTAAGGTTCTTAATTTTGAGATCTGAAATATTTTAATACCAGATATGCTCCTTTAATCTACATCCACTTCTGTGAGCTCATCTACTTTACCAAAATCTGCTTTCTGGGGTGCACTCCTTGCCTTAGTAGCAAGGGAGAAGGCAGGAGCTTCATTAAAAACAAACCCCAGGATTTTCAGAATCCTGGGATTTTAGAAGCTGTGGGATTCTAAAATTAGTTGGAAGATTTTGAGGAGGGAAAGAGTGCTGCCAACTTGAGTCATCCCTGAGAATACTGTTCTATTGCAGATTTTCATGACTTCATAAAGGAAGCTTTATAAATTATGTGGTTAGTGGTGGTGGTGGTACCACCACCATTTATTATTGACTAAGGGGAAAGGGACTTTGCATACTTATTTATTTAATCCTTACAATGACCCTCCTGCTACAGGTATGTATCTCAGTCCCAAAATAGATGGAATCTGATTCCCATAACTAGGGATTGGAAATTCTAGGATTTTAATCTGTTATCTGAGACCAATAGAATTGCCTTTTAAACATTACACTGTGCTTCAGCTTTTAAAGAACATATTTAAAGTCATGTAGCCATGTGCTGGTAGCTTAGGCCTGTAACTGGCTATTCAAGAGGATCATAGTTTGAAGCCATCCCAAGTAGGCTTGGGCAGACTCTTCTCTACAATTAACCAGAAAAAAGCTGGAAGTGGAGCTATGATATAAGTGGTAGAGTGCCAGCCTTGAGTGAAAAAGCTAAGGAATGGTGCCTAAGCACTGAGTTCAAACCCCAGTAGTGGCACAAAAAAATTAAAATCATCCATGCAGCTGCCACTACCACTAAATCAGTTTGTGATTTGCTGTCTTAAACATATTATGTAAATATATATAACCTTATATAGTGGCATCTGTAGAATATACTTTAAAAAAAACTAGAGCTGATGACTTTTCCCCGGTATAGCCTGGAGTTTATCTTTAGGTGGATTATTTTTTTTAGGTGGATTATTTATTGACCCTGGTGCAGGATCCATGACTCTTGAGTTCTGGATCTTAGTTTTAAGACCTGCATTAAGCAGTTTTGTGATTTGGGGAAGTTCCCTTCCCATCCATCACTAATTGGTCATGTTTTCTGTATTAGTCTTTTTTTTGCTATACCAAAATTACCTTAGACTGGGTAATTTTAAATAGAAAGTTTTATTTAGCTTACAGTTTTGGAGATTCAAAAGTATAGTACTGTTGAAACCTCAGCTTTAGTTAGGGCCACAAGATAGATGACATCACAGTGGCAGCAATGCATAAGAAGATCACAGGGAGCCGGGCGCTGGTGGCTCACACCTGTAATCCTAGCTACTCAGGAGGCTGAGATCTGAGGATCACTGTTCAAAGCCAGCCCGGGCAGGAAAGACTATGAGACTCCTATCTCCAATAAACCACCAGAAAACCAGAAGTGGCGCTGTAGCTCAAGTGGTAGAGCGCTTGCCTTGAGCTGAAGAGCTGAAGGACAGTGCCCAGGCCCAGAGTTCAAGCCCCACGACTGACCAAAAAAAGAAGAAGAAGAAGATCACAGGGAGAGACATGAAGACAGACTGGGAAGGAGCCAGTTTTATTTTCCTTTTATAACAAGCCATTTTTACTGGAACTAAATTACTCCATGAGATCAGCATTAATTCATTCAAGGGCAGTACCCGCAATGACCTAGTGATTTACCTTTAGACTGTCCCTCTTAAAGGTTCTACTACTTCTTAATACCACCATTTTGGAAGTTAAGATTCCAGCAAACAAAATTTTGGAGGACATGCTCAAACCATATCCAAACCTGTCATTCTCACATCCCTTTCTTTGATAACTAACCAAATTTGGCATGTAAGATAGATAGAAAGAACCTGTTTTCTGTCTCTTGATTCTTTCAGTTCCCTCCATTTGTAGAACTTCTTTTTATTATTATTTTTTCTTTGGAGAAAGGTTCTGAATATGGAATTCAGACTGGCCCTGAACTCTTAACTCTTCCTGCCAATACCTCTCAAGTGCTGGATTTACAAATGTGTGCCTTGACACCTAGCTCCAGTTCTAGAACTCTTACCTGATGATGTAACTCACGGAATATTGACAAACTCTTTCTTCCTACCTGGCTGTAACGTTTCTCTTCAATATTGAATGTAGCTGAATACAGGAATATTGTATTGTGTGTGTCACAGGTAAAGTCCCTGGAGCTAAGGCGGTCAGGAATGCTGGTTAGAAAGCATAGACGTATACAAAATGAAACTGCTCTTCATTGTGGTTTTGTATCTGGAGCCTTCTTGTGAAACAAATACACTTTTCACTTGAACTGTTCCAGATATTCCCATGGAAGTCTTTAGGAATAACACTCATGCTTTCCCTGAAAGACAGTAGTACAGAATGGTCAAAAGCAAAGGCTTGGAGGCCGTATGGCTTGTGTTTGAACTCCAGCTCTGATGTTAACTGTAAGATTAGGGCAAGTTCTATACCTCAGATTCCTTATCTGTAAAACAAGACATAATAAGAAACTTACCACTTGAGACTATTTAGAGGATTAGGGGACTTCTTATGTTTAAAGTATTTAGAATAGTTCCTAGAATCTAGTGTTTATAGAAGATGATCTACTGCCGTATGTTTTATAAATTTCAAATTCCCATTCAAGCAGACATTGTGGCTAGCTACTCATGAGGCAGAAATTAGGAGGATTGAGGTTGCCAGATGAGCAGAAAAGGTCAAAAGCTATGTACTATGACCATATAAGATGACGCTACGCGAAATGAGCCCCAAGATATGGACATAAGAGGTTTTTTCCTTGTTGCTGTTGGTTTTTAATGTACTATGTGATTTTTAAAAATTTCTTTTGTCTGTTCTTCACCCTGGTATAACCCCTGTTGTCATTGATTCTGGTTCCCTGCATCTTGTTATATACATTTTTCTAATTTGGGAAGGGGAAGGGAAATAACAAAATGCTGAAACAAGGGTACAGGTTGACCCATTGTAACAATGAGATGTACAAGATACTATGTTGAAAATGAACTTTACAACTTGAGGAGGGGAGTAGAGGGAGGAGTTAGGGAGGGGGGGGAGGAAGGGATGATAGGGGAAAAACAAAGGAAGGAGTAACAATGCTCGAGAGGAAATGTACTCATTACCTTACTCATGTAACTGTAACCCCTCTGTACAGTATCTTTACAATAAAAATATTTAAAAAATTTGAGAGACCACATCACAACAACAAAGAAGTTGGGTGTAGTGGCACATGCCTACCTGTTATCCCTGCTACATGGGAATTTTTAGTAGAGGAATCACAGTCCAGGTTGATTCAGGCAAAAAGCAAGACCTTATATGAAAAATAATGATTTTTAAAAAAGGTAGGCATAGCTTAAGTGGTATAGTGCTGGCTTAGTAAGTGCAAAGCCCTGAGTTCAAAACCCTAATACCAACAACAACAACAAAATACTGTTCAACACTTTTTTGTGTGGGTTGGATCCTGGGGTTGAACTCAGGGCCTTGGTGCTCACTGTCCCTGAGCTTTTGTGCTCAAGGCTAATGCTCTACCACTTGAGCCACAGCTCCATTGCTAGCTTTTTGTGGTTAATTAGAGATGAGCTCATGGATCTCCTTGCCTGGATTTGGCTTTGAACTGCGATCCTCAGATCTTAACCTCCTTAGTAGCTAGGATTACAAGTGTAAGCCACTGGTGTCTGGCCCATTCAATACTCTTAATGACAGAGGGTGAAGAAATTGAACTTTCTATGTGAAGCTGTAGTTGATGATCCCAATTCATGCAGCAGCAGTAAAATTGGCGAGTTGGCAATAGGAGGAAGCCCATGGACATGACAGGTTCTCTTAAACAATGACATCAGCTTACTGTACATTAAAATCCCCAGGGCTGGGCACTAGTAGCTCATACCTGTAATACTAGCTACCCAGGAGACTGAGATCAGAAGATCACAGTTCTAAGCTAGCCCAGGCAGGAAAGTTCCTGGGACTCTCATCTCCAATTAACCACCTAAAAAACAGAAGTGAAGCTGTGGCTCAAAGTGGTAGAACACTAATTTTGAGCAAAAAATGGGACAGTACCCAGGCCCTGAGTTCAAGCCCCATGACTGACCAACACGAAGTCCCCAGGGACCTTTGTTTTGTGGTTCATTTTCAGACCATTTGAATCAGAATTTTGCAGGGTAGGGAAAGAGGAGACACCAAAGAAAATGCTACTTTTTTCCTTACCAACTCCCCCCTTCTCCTCCCCCTCCCCCCGCAAACAAAAACCAAACACCTTTCTAAGTATTTCTGATTTATGTATTGTTATTTGGAAACTTCTAGATTAGATGATTTAGCAGTTAGTTGGTTATATTTAATGGAATTTGGGAGGATTAAGTTGAGGGTCTGACAATTTATTTAAATGTCTACACTTATATTTTCATTAGCTAATAAGCAGCTTAGTCTGAAAGAGATTTTCAACATCTATAGGCACCTAAAGCTCGGGGCTGTCAGTTTGGCTCTATTTCTTATTGAGGTCAGTTTTATAGGAGACTGGTTCCCTTTCCTTGGAGTACAGTGATAATGGAGGCCCCTAACTGAGTGAGGAGTGGGAAGGGAGGCGAATGGCAAGCAGATCACATCTGCATCTGGCTTTGTATTAGGTGCATTAGATTCCCACACCTGAATGTCCAGAGAGAAATGGAAGCTGTGTATACAGGACACAGGGCAGAAGAACTAGTGAATATGCATTTGGATGACTGCCCAGCACATGGGCAGACAAGCTCCTAAACTCAAGGAGCAAGGAAAATCCAGGCCTGGAGGCTAAATGCAAAGAGGGGGCTGACATGTTGAGGAGGAGGAAGATTGCAAATGACGGATTTTTTGAATAACTTCTTACTCATCACTATTCTGTACTTCTTCCTGTAGCTAAAATGTCTTTTAAAGCTTCTAGGTGAAGAGATAATGAAAGTGACTGGATGGGTCACTGGCAACCCTTAGACAAGCTGGGTTGACATTGCTGGTCCTTGATCTAAAATGGGCAGAGACAAAACTACTTTACTGAGCTGCCATAGAGATGGATTAGCTTGTGGATGAAAGTGGATATGAAAGTACTCTGCTAACTCTTCAATGCCATTCACACTCCTAGAAGTACTGCTTATAATGTTAACATGGCATGCCTCTTGGAACTGGTGAGAGATAATGGATGTTACCCCCTTTCCAGGGAATATATGCCCACATTTAAAGATTTAGAATTTAGAAAGGATCTCTGAATAACTGCCACAGAACCCAAGATCCTGGGTTCTAAATCCTTTGTGGAACTAAGCAGTGTGCTAGCTCCTGAGCGTTGCAGTTGCGGTGGTATATCTTTAACAGTTTTTCACTATATTTATTGAACTTCAGCAACATGTTAGTGATGTCTCCTTCCCAGAGCTTTCACTGTAAATTGATTGCTTTCTTTTCTATAGGAGAAAGCATGCCATGTATGTATACAAAAAGGACTTCATTAAGGACATAACCTTGAATCCACTAAATTTAATTATATTTACACTCACACACAAGCATGATATTTACACACACACACATACACATACATACACACACACAAGGATGATGGTGCATGCCTGTAGTCCCAACACTCAAGTGATTGAAGCAGGAGGGTCGAGAGAGTTCCAGGCCATCAGAGACTATATAGAAAGTTCCAGGCTAGCCTGGGCTGGACTATATACGGAGACTCTCTCAAAACCACTATCTGTAAAAATTAAAAAGAAACATAATAACCTTATTCACAGATTTTTGAAACTTTAATATGAGAAACAAATGTCATCTTATATACCACAAGCAGTAGTGAGAACCATGTCTACAGGTAGGGAGATCCTTCTAGATATTTGTGGTTTCTATGTGCCATGAGACCACATGGAGGGCTTTCTGACATGTCTAGTACTGTTTTGTGTTCTCAGGGAAACAAATGGAGTAATATATTCTAGCCCGTCAAAGTACTGATATCTTTTCAAGAATAGTCGTGTCCAAATGAATATCAGACACCAAGATTCTAGGGAGTTATCCAGAGAGAGACTGAGACTAATTAGAATGATCTAATTAAGACACAGTAGCTGGCTGCCCAAAATATGAATAATTATAATCATGTCTAGGCAGAGTATTGTGCATTTTATGTAGTATTTATATAAACTATATGGAGTTCTGTATACATACAGACCATGAATTCTGATGCCTTCAGGAGTCAGATGAGTCATAAAAATTAGGAAATAAGTTAATAATTACTACAATTAGATGATGGAAATGTGGTTAATCAAAATGTTTTGTGAGCCACCTTAAAACATAGCAATCCAAAGTTTGCAACAGAGCATGATTCAGTACTTCTAATTTTCAAGGGGCTTCTATAGAGAAAATCCTTAATGAAGTAGGTCTGTTTTCCCTGTCTAAAGATTAGAAAACTTGTCATGATCAAATGAAGAGAGAGCCTGAGGCCTTGAGACTGAGGTACTGATTTTCAGAGCTTTGACGTGCTCCCTAGAGCACATGGCTCTCAGGACTAAGCCTTTTGGGAAGAAGATATTGTGCTTTCCTAAGTACCCGCCCTCTCTCCCCTCAGAGCTGCCCAATCATACATTGAACACAGCTCAGGGGAGATGGGCCTTTGAGCCTGTTTATTTCTACTCTCACCTAGTTTCTTAAATGGACCCAAGAGGCAAAGACTGGGCAACACCAACAGGCCTGGGGTAGGAGTCGGGGAAAGCTGTCAACTGTGTCAGTAGACAGGTCAATATGAACCCAATTGATAGGTTCCAAGTGCTGAAATCAGCTCAGCTGTCTCTTCCTTTTCATTTTTTTTTTTTGCCATCCTAGTCATTTTTCACTTAAAGAAAAAGAAAAGAGAGAAAGATGCAGAGATCTAGATGAGGTTACTTGAACCCAAAGTGAAGAAAATGTTGCCTTGAGGCTGGTTTTCCTTGGAGGAGGAAGGCAGTGTCAGTTACAATTAATGTGAGCAGCCTCTCCAGCTCTGGAGACGTGACCTCTAGTTACAGCAAATGTGACAGCATGAATTACCTTCAATTATGGTGAACTACTTTCAACTGCATTATTGCCCATTCACCTTTGTGGAAATTGGTTGTTTTGATGGCCTTGGCCATGGAAGAAAAAGATAGTAGGGGAAGACTTTAAAATGACTGACACCCAGATTTTGGGTCTGGGGCAGAACAGCATGCCATGGGTTGTAGCCTTGTACTATTACTAGATGATAGTTAATGGTTTGGGGTCTGATTCCTGTAAGAGCTTAAAAGAAGAATTAGAATTAAGTTCCTCACTTTATTGAGGTATAGTTTATAATTAAGTGTACCTTTAAGTATACAGAATAATGAGTTTTGATGGATGTATTCATTTCTATAACTACTAATTAAGATATAGAACATTTCTATTGCTTTAAGATTCCCTTGTGCCCTATTTAGTCAGTCACCCAATTTCTGACCCCAGGCAAACACTGATTTACTTTTCACTTTTGTAGATTGGATTTGTCCTTCCCAGAGTCTTGTAGAAATGAAATGATACACGATGTACTCTTGTGTCTGTATCAGAAGTCTGTCCTTATTGCTGGGTGTTATTTCATTGTACAGATAAAGCACAATTTGTTTATTTTGTTACCTACTGTTTGATATTTGGGTCCCAGAATTGGAAACATTATTTTGGCTATGAAAAAAATAAATCATCATGTTTTGGTGATGATATATAAAGCTGTAAGGAACATCTTTATGCAAATCTTTGTGTGGACATAGGCTTTTGTTATTCTTGGGAAAAATAACAAAGACTGTAATTTTTGGATTATGTGGAATGGCAGGTAGCTCCATTGTACCCCCTATGTGATGTTGCAGGAGAAAAGGGACTTTGTAGATGGAATTAAACTTGCTAATTAAATTAACTGATTATCCTGGGCTTAGTGGTCTCAGTATTATGATGTAGAACCTTAAAATAAGAAAGAGGGCATAAAGGCCAATCAGAGAGGCAAAGAATGAAAAGGACTGGACCCAGTCCTTTTAGCTTTTGGTCCATTACATATTTTGCTGAATGCTTTCCTAAATATTTTATGGTCATTTAAAGCTGTGTGTAAATGCTATTTTAATTTCCAATTGCCACCGTATAGAAATAAAATTAGTGTTGTGTATTGCCTCTCTATCCTATGACCATTTTACATTTCACTTATTTCTGGTCACTTTTTGAAATATCCACCTCATTTGATAATGATAATTTTACTTCTTCATTAACAATATGGTAGGCTTTTCATTTTTCTTTTTTTCTTTTGACAGCATTGTTTCTTATTGTAAAGGTAATGTACAGAGGAGTTGGCTTTTTACTTTTCTTATTACCTTTTTTTTCTTTGGGTGATACTGTGGTTTGAACTCAAGAACTTTGCAAGGCAGGCCCTACTGCTAATAAACGATGGTACCAGCCCACTTTTGTACTGGTTATTTTTGTTGCTTGTACCGGGGCTTGAACTCAGGTCATTGTACTCTTGCTTGGTTTGCTTTTTCACAACAGATACCCTACCACTTCAGCCATGACTCCAGCCTTTGTGCTGATTATTTTGAGATAGAGTCTCACTTCCTGTCCAATTATACATCTTGACTATAATCTTTCTGTTTTATACTTTCTATCATAGCTGATCCCAATCAGTCCCAGATGTCCACCTCCATACCCAGTTTCTTCAGCAAGATGGAGTCTTATGCACTCTTCTGCCCAGGGCTGGACTGGGACCTTGATCCTCCCAATTTCAGCCTCCCATAAATCTTCACACTGTTCCACCAGCTCTGGTTTGTGTAGGGGTTTCATGAACATTTCCATCCAGGCTTGCTTCAAACTACAATCCTCCTGTTTGGTCAGCCTCCTAGGTAGCTAGGATTCAAGGTATGAGCCAGCAGTACCTGGCTCCTAATTACATTTTTTTTTAAAGAACTTCCACTGCAGTTTCAAATAGAAATAGTGGTAATGAAATCTTTGTGATTTTAGGGGAAAGTGTCCTTATGTTTAGTAAGTTTCATGCTAACTTGTCATAGTTGTCCTTTGTTAAACTAAAGAAATCTCTCCTCATTATCTTGCCCATGTAATTGTAACCCCTCTATATGGTATTTTCACAATTAAAAAAAAGAAATTTCTTTCATAAAAGGATATTGAATTCTGTTTATTTACCCCCATGTCTAATGTAATGACCATATAGTCTTTCCTTTTCCATCCCCTAATAGGATAGAGAATATGAATTGAGTTTTAAACCTTACATTTTTAAAAGATTTTAAAATGATTTTCTTGAGTTTTAAACCTTACATTTTTAAAAGATTTTAAAATGATTTTCTTGAGTTTTAAACCTTAAATTTTTAAAAGATTTTAAAATGATTTTCTTAAATCTTGTCTTCTTGGTATAAAGTTTTGACTTGCCTTTTTATATACTCTTGCATTCAATTTGCTAATATTTGTTGAGGATTTTTAGTTTTGTCCATGTGGGTTATGTCTTTGGTTTATTGGCCTTACTAAATGAATTTGGAAAATGAATCTTTTTCCTTTGGAAGACTTTGTATAGGTTTGATATTATTGTTTCCTTAAGTATTTGACAGACTTCACATTGAAACTGAATCTGAACTTTTGTTTATAGAAAAGTCTTAATGAAGAATTCAATTTGTTGAATGGATATATTTAAAGAATTGTTAAATATTTGTTTCCAATTGAACGTTGGTAGCTTGTGTATATGGAGGAATTTTTTCATGTCATCTAAATTGTCAAAGTTACTGACATGAATATTCATATTTCTTAACTGTATTTTTGAAGGCTGTGGGCACTATAGTAATGTTGTTTCATTCTGATACTGTTTCTTTTTTCTTTTTCTGTTGATTAGATGGAGATTTGAAATTTTACTTGATGTTAAAGAGATTTACATTTTAGTTTATGATTAGTTGTGTTATTTTTCTACTTGCAATTTTATTTATTTTCACTCTTCCTCTTGTTTCTGTCTTCCTACTCATTTGCTGCTTAATTTGATCAACTTTCCTATAGTAGGTACTTAACATAATTGTTTCTTTTCTAATTTTAATTTTCTTTTCTAATACCATAATATCACCTATACATTTCCTTTTAAGCATTTTAGCTGTTCTAGTTTTTTTAATTTGTCATGTATCATTTTCATTTAGTTGAGAATATTTTCTTATTTGTCTTCTTTGAACTATTTCTTCTGATAAATGTGCTTTTAAACTTCCATATATAGGGGTTTTCAGATATGTTATCAGTTGTTTCTAACTGTAGATGGGCATTTTTATTTTTAGTTCTGTCTGTTTATGTCTTGTGTGTTTTGAAGCTTTGCTATGGTATGAGCACAAATTTGGGTTATAAATACTTAAAAAAACAACTATAATCAAATACTGTAGAAAGGGTAGCATTAAAAGAAAAAAGGTTTAAGATCATAGTTTTGGAGACTGCAAATCCAGAGTATGGCACTGGCTCTGGTAAAGACTTTATGGCTAATGGTATCACAGTGGTGACAATCTGTTTGACAGGAAGCGATCACATGACAAAACAGGAAGTCATAGTGACTGGAGTCACCTAAGAACCATGTTAATTCCTTCGTAGGGCACCCCTCCAGTGATCTAAGTGTGCTAAGGCTCTACCTCTTTGTTGTTGTACAATTCCATAACTCAGGTTTATGAGTACAATGCTTCTTGTTCATTGTTACTCCTTCTCTTATTTCCCCACTTTTCCCCTTCCCATTTACACCTTCAAGTTACATAGTTAACTTTTTATGTAAGATACATTGAATGATTGCATTTGCTCTCCCTTCTTCCCTTCGTTCATATGCCCCTTCCATTGCCCACCCTCAAAAAAACCATATTTCCATTTTCAGGCTTCACCTTTTAAAGATCTCACCACTTATGGCAATAGCCATACTGGGGGCCAAACTTCCAACAAACTCTTTGGAGACACACTCAAATCATGGAAATATGTTGTCTTCTTGATGAATTGATGACTTTATCATAAAAATAGCTGTCTTTCTTTTCATTGATATTCTTTGTTCTGAAATTTATTTTGTCTCATATTGAGATAGTCCCTTTTAGGAATTAGTTTGGGCCTTGTTATTCAATTCAGTCTTTGGTTTTTGTTTGTTTGTTTGTTTTGGCTATAGGGGTTGAGGTCAGGATCTGGATGCTATCCCTGAGCTTTTTCGCTCAAAGCTAGTGCTCTACCACTTGGAGCCACAGCACTACTTCTAGTTTTCTGGTAATTAATTGGAGATAAGAGTCTCATGGACTTTCCTGCCTAGGCTGGCTTTGAACTGTGATCCTCAGATCTCAGCCTCTTGAGTAGCTAGCATTATAGATGTGAACCATCAGTGCCCACCTTCAATTCAGTTTTGTTTGTAATTGAAGAGATTGGGTTATTTATAGTTTGGTTTTGGTTTTTAGTCTACCATTTTGTTATTTGTTGTCTATTTTTCTATTTTAGGCTTTTTCAGCCATTTGGGGGATATAATTGAGTATTCCTTAGCATTTTTTATCTATTATTATATTAACTTACCAATTTTTTATGAATTGTTTTCTATGTATCCTAAGACTTTCATATTTAACAAATACTTGCCATTTTAGGGGTTCTTTATGTCTTTGTATAAATCACAGTTTTCACTTGATGTTGGTTCCATATAAGGTCTTCATATTTTTAAATTTTTAAATAGTTGTATAAAGGGGTTTCAGTTTAGCAATGTACTTCTGCTGACAATCCTCTTAACTTTTACCTTGCTGGTAGTCTTTATTTTACTACCATTTTCAAAAATATTTTCACTAGGTATGAATATTGGATTGACATTGTCCCTTATAGAAAGATAAAGAAGACATTCCATTTTCTTCTACCTTACATATGTAAGGTTTTGTTTTGATTCTGTGAATATAATTTTTAATTTCTTCCCCTAATTTTAAGATTCTTCTACTTCTATCAGTTTTGGGGGGATGTTGTATGAATTTTTTGGTTATTTATCCCTGTCTGTATTTATTGAGTTTCTTGGATATTTGGTTTATAAGTTTGTAAAGTTTCAACTTTTTGCTGTTTCTGCTTCTTTCTTTTTTTTTTTAATTGTAAACATACTATATAGAGGGTTACAGCTACATGAGCAAGGTAATGAGTACACTTCCTATTGAGCATTGTTACCCCCTCCATTGTTTTCCCCCTACCATCCCTTCCCTCCCTACCTTCCCCAGGTTCTTTTTTTTTTAATTGTGATTAAGTGATTACATAATTTCCCAAATTTCACAGTATTGTGGAATAATGATGCTCATTTAAAGTCACAAGTTCATTCTAACTTTCCTGGAGCAAATTGTCTATCACAGTCTATAACATATAACGGTGTACACATATACACCATACATGTGATCAGCAGCATGGGGTATTTAGTAGTGGTTCGACCAGATGAGTGGGAGTTCTTTGTTTCTTAAGTCCTGTTAATTTTGTCGTATCACCTAACATTTTGGATTTAGCATCCACTTATCAGGGAGACCATGTACCGTTTGTCTCTTTGCTCTTGGATAACCTCGCTCAACATAATTCCTTCTAGCTCCATCCATTTCCCTGCAAATGCCATTATTTTGTCATTTCTAATGGCTGCATAATATTCCATTGTGTATAGATACCACAATTTTTGGATCCATTCATCTGTGGTGGGGCATCTGGGTTGTTTCCACATCCTAGCTATTATGAATAGTGCTGCAATAAACATGGAGGTGCATGTGTCCTTGTATATTGGTTCCTGTTGTTCAGTGTAGATGCCTAGAAGTGGTATGACTGGGTTGTAAGGGAGGTCAATCTTTAGCTTTCTAGGAACCCTCCAGACTGCTTTCCAAAGTGGTTGTATAAGTGTACATTCCTACCAGCATTTGTCGTTGGCTGATTTGTGGATGTGGGACATTCTGACTGGGGTAAGGTGGTATCTCAGGGTTGCCTTTATTTGCATTTCCTTTACAACTAGGAATGGTGAACATTTCCTCATGTGTTTCTTTTGATTCTACTTCTTTCTATAGTCCTTGAGTTACACACACACACACACACACACACACACACACACACACACACACACATATGTATATATGCATTTTTCTTAGCTAATGTTGATTACAATTTTTAAGACAATTATGTTTACTTTAAAATACATCTTTGCATAATCTTGGATAATGCTTTTTGCCATATTTATATGTTCACTAATGTTTTCATCTGTAATATCTAGTTCAAAGGCTAGTATATTTTTTTCTGCAAAGAGCCAGATAATAAATAAATAGTCTATGCTTCATAGAACATATGGCCTGTTAAAGATACTGAAGTCTGCCATCATATCACAAAAGCATCCATAGACAATGCACACAAGACATGATTGTGCTGATAAAACTATATTTATAAGGCTGTGACCTGGGTTAGGACTGGGGGCTATAGTTGATTGTTTATTTGGTCTAATCCTCTGTTAATTCCAAGTCACTATTTTTTTAGATGTGTTCATTTCTAGAAATTCCATTTGGCTTTTAAAAATATTTTTTCCTTTTTTTTTTTTTTTGGTCCGGTTGTGGGGCCTGAACTCTGGGCCTGGGCACTGTCCCTCAGCTCTTCAGCTCAAGGCTAGTGCTCTACCACTTGAGCCACAGCACCACTTCCAGCTTTTTTCTTTTTGCTTATGTGGTGCTGAGGAATCGAACCCAGGGCCTTATGCATGCAAGGCAAGCCCTCTACTACTGAGCCACCTTCCCAGCCCCTATATTTTCCTTTTTTCTATGTGTATGCTTTTCTTTAAAACTTTGAAGAAAATTAGAGGACCTGATTTTAGAGCTTTGTTATTACTATTCCATAATTTCTGAATCTGCTTCTGTTTATTATTCTGTTTTTTTTTTTATCAAACTACATGTGACTCCTATTTCTCTCTTTTGTGGGTTTTCTAGAAATTTTTGCTTGAGTGCAGGGCAGTGATGGCCTGTAATCCTGTAATCAGGAGGCTGAGATCTGGGATGGAGGGATGTGCAGGAAAGTCTGTGAGACACTTATCTCCAATTAGCCAGCAAAAATCCAGAAAAGGAGCTATTGCTCAAGTGGTAGAGCACTAGCCTTGAGCAAAAAACGGTCAAGGCCAAGCATCCAAGTCCTGATGAATCCAAGTACATGTATGCACACACACATACTCTCTCTCTCTGTCTCTCTGCCTCTCTCTCTCTCTCTCTCTGCCTCTCTCTCTTTCTTTCTCTCTCACACACACATACACACACACTTACAATTCAGTGTCTGAATCATCTTCCTTCAAACAGTGGGCTTTGCTTTGATTGGCAGCTAGGTTACTTGTCATTTCTAGTGACCCTTTCAGAGATTGTGGATTTACGATGGCTTTTTGGAGCCTCTATTGAAAACCCAAAGGTTCAACAAGTTCCTGACTCAGGTTGTTGAGCTAGCAAAGGATTCCCAACCCTCTGTGAACCTATGAACCATTCAACTCACAGCTAGCTTTCAGGTTGCTTTTTGCTTAGCCTCAAGGAATTTTACCCTTGTATCTATTACTCTGTATTCTATTACTCTGTACTCTGACTAAAAGGTTGTCTTCAGATTTCTGGGTTCTTTACCATGTAGTGTCTAGCTACCTCAGATTCCTTGTATCCCGATCTGTTTCCTCGATTCATGGAGGGACTGACCCCTCCCCTACCTTCTGTTCTAGCATATACCTTTAGTCATGGAGCTTCTTTGGTTTGAGAGAAGAACTAAGAGATTCCCTTCTCTCAGGAATTAGCTTTCACTAACGATTGTGAAGTATTAAATTTTTTTCTTAAATTTCCCTAGAATTTTAAGTGTTTAAAGCCAGAGAATGAATTAGATTCTTTTTTATTTTCTCACAGCCAGAATTAGAAGTCAGTTACCACCTTTCCTGGCAGGGCATAAGCAGGCTGAGAAATGCAGCTCTGTAGGATTAAAAGATAAATCTTAAGTTTGAATTTTATAGGGCAACTATTAATAGGTTATTTAGCTAAGAAGATACCTTGCTTACGCCCAAGAATGTTTCTGCCTTCACAGTATTGCTTGCTTGCCTTGATGTGAATAATCCTAAATGAGTACATTTAAGCTTATAAATTAACTTGTAACGTATTCATCAATTGCAGGACAGAGATATTGTGATTTTTTTTCTGTGTGCTTTGTATTTGGTTCTGACAAGTGAGTTTAATTTACCCTTTGACTTTAGTGAAAATGGTCCTGTTCAAAATTTCCCTCCTTCAACAGACCTTATTTTATTATCCCTCTTTCTTGCATCTTCTCCCCCTCCTCCCCACATTCCTACTTCTGAGCAAGGATAGTTGGTCTTTAGTTGGAGTGGAGTGGACCTGCATAAGGAACTAGATGTTTAAATTCTAGAGCCACCCCTTACTCTTTATGACTAGAGTATGATATTTGAATTCTCTGCATCTGTTTCATGTTTCTTATTTGTCATTTATGTTGCACATTGGTCATTTATGCTTGTGTATGGATTTAAATAAAACAGTATGTGAGAGCTCTTTGAGAACTTTTAACACATCTTGTGAATGTGAGATGTTTCTGAGGTCACTGTGAATTCCTTCTTTGAGACTTAATCCCACAGCTGAATTGTCTTTTAGTTTGACTCAAAACTCCTTCAAAAAGCCCTCAGCCTTTCAGTGTGGGCTGAAACATGTCACTTTTTGATAGTTCCCTTACACTGTACTGTACCTGCCTTTTCTTTTCTTTCATTTTCTTTTTTCCTTTTCCTTTCCCTTTTCTTTAGGTTATAGCTAGGCAAACTGAATCTCAACAGTTAAAATTTAGCATGAGATATTTCTCACCTTAACAGGATTTGAATAACGAAATATATTAAGGCTATGAAGAAGTTTAACTCTAGAGAAGACAGGACTAGCAGATAGTGAGGGCTGGATGATACAATGATACACAAAAGGCAGACCATCAAGACTGACATCTAGATTTTATAGGAGGCTTGACTGTGGTATACTGGTAGAGAGGTAATTCTGGTGGCATACAGATGGTAGAAAAGTCACTTTGGTTCTGTGCTTGTAGGACTTGCTAGAAACTTCTTTGGAATTTGTCAGCAATCTTCTTAAGTACCTAGAAAAGCTGTTCATTGGGAGCTGTCTCATGGAAGGCCCTCCATTTTGAAACATCCTAAGTAGGGAAAAGGAATGCAGGAGAAAGCACTGGCCACCGGTGCTGCTGTCTACCATATACTATAAGAGCTAGATACTGGAGAAGCCATATGCTCTCCAGGATTGCTGAATGGACATTGATGGAATTGGGAAAGCAACCTCCCTACTTCCTGCTATTTCTGTCCAGTATTCTCTGTCAATGATACTTAGTATTATGATAGTTGAATATTTAAAAGTCCCAGATCAATGTCCATAGAACATGTGAAAAAGGGTGCATTTGTAGCTGAGAAATAGTCAATCTGTAACCTGGTGCTGTTGAATCATTTGGCTACTCAGTAGGTTCCATACATACACATTTGAACTTCTATACAATAACTATTTCTACTCAATAAGATAGAGCTAACTATGTTACAAGGAAAAAATTCTCACCATGCTCTCAAATGAAGAGATAAAGAGGCCCAGAGTCACTGTATTCTTCTATTAATAGCTTTTCAAATTCAGACATGGTTTTACTATGTTTTCTGTTACCTAAATTCTAAACTATACTTCAATAAGTTAACCAAGTTAATTTCTAAAACTTGCATATAAGATCAAAATAAGGAGGAGAAAACATGAATTGATAAATATATACAAATAAAAATAAATATTTAAAAGGTAAAGAAAATATGCCAAAAAAGAGAAAGTATGCCAAGTTGCTAAAGTCTTAATCTTTGAAATTAGTAATAAATTCATAATTGACATCTATGGCTTCCTTTTTCCATTACTTATTTTGTGTTTCCTCTGGTCTCAACTCCATCATCAACTGATTGATTAGTTGAGTTACTGATAGAGTAACCCATCTTATTTCCTGAAGGGTTGTAATACTCAAATTTCTTTCCTGGGTATGCATCTCTATCTGCTTTTCTTCTTCCTCTGTCTCTTCCTCTGTCTGTCTGTCTGTCTTTGTCTGTCACTTCTCTCTCTGTGTCTCTTTTTCTGTCTCTGTCTCTCTGTGTTTCTGTCTGTCTCTGTCTCTCTGTGTCTGTCTCTGTGTCTGTGTGTGTGTGTCTCTCTCTCTCATTCTCAGCATGTTGCTCAGGCTAACTCTAAACTCCCCGGGCTTAAGCAATTACTTTACTTTCCTTACTGGCTAGCTGGTGTATCCTGACTCCTACCTAGTTTTCATTGCTACAGTTTAAAAAAAATTTTTTTTTTTACTCTAGGACAGGAAAGTACTTAGACAATCCCTAGAGAGTCATTAGAGTACCAGATTGTGCCTCTATTATGTAGAAGCAACCCACTTTCCCTGTACTTATCAGAGCAATCACTATAACCAGTGTATTAACCCCTTCCTACCTGCTTCTTTGGTGGTTCAATGGTCCATAGGACCAAAATGTCTAGGTGGCAATTTCATATTTAAGTGGAACTATTGCTGTGTGCCCTGGTAGAAACAGCTCCCCCTTCCTTGGAGACTATGATTTCCAGATTAGCAGGCTTAAAGTTGCTGAGACATGAATAAAATATTCTATCAGTGGGTGATTGGGTATTTAGTGAGAGGATATACCTTTATTTCTAGCTTTTGAGTTCTAAACCCATGTATTCCAGATGTGGGAGACCATGTGCCTTATTTTGGTTTCCTATTCAAAGCATTTGTTGCATCCTGTAAAACAGAATTTCATCCTCTAATTTTTTTCCCCAACCGATGCTATAACTTCAGTCTTTAGGAAACCATTCCACTTCTCAGTTAGGTTACCTGTTCTGATGGCAGAGCATTGCCTAATAGTTCATTTGATTGGTTTGAGATGGAGTCTGTGTTGCTCAGGCTAGCCTTAAATTTTAGATTCTTCCACTTCAGCCTCCCAGTCAGCTGGGATTATAGGCATGTACCTCCATATCTAGCTGACGTCTCTTCCTCGTCATCTTCCTCCTCTTCCTTTTTCCTTCTTCTGTTATCTTTAAGTGGTTATACAAAGGGATTGTGATTCAACACATCAGGTTATGAGTACAATGCATCTTTAAATTTTTTTAAGTAGTTGTACAAAGACTTTTCAATTCAACAAGTCAGATTATGAGTACAATGAATTTTTTTTTCTTTACTTTTTTTTTGCTGGTCCTGGGGCTAGAACTCTGGGCCTGGGCACTAAGCTCCTTTTTGCTCAAGGCTAGCTCTCTACCATTTGAGCCACAGCACCACTTCTGGCTTTCTTGAGTAGTTTATTGGAGATAAGAGTCTCATAGACTTTCCTGCCTGGGCTGGCAAATCTCAGCCTCCTAGTAGCTAGGATTATAGGCATGAGCCACCTATGCCCAGCTAGCAATGAATCTTGATTAATGTCACTTCTTCCGTTATTCTCCTCCCATTTGTACAAACTCCACTCATCCCTTCAAATTACCTGATTTGACTATTCTTCTTGACACTGTATTAATGCCAGGTTTTCTGCAATTTCTATATTTTTATTACATCTGGCCTGTACATTACACCTGTATATTACATCTCACACTTATTTATCTAATCTGTTTCCTTCTGTGATGAAATAGGATGTTTGGTAACTGGTTTACTCTTTCTGGACCTTTGAGTCTCCAGTGTATTCATGCTCCAGTTGCCTTGCAGGGTAATTGGGAGATCATCTGGGACAGGGTGGGTAAATGAATTGTTAAATACTTAGGGCTTTGACTTGGAAGGCTTTGAGGTATGATGATCTCTCGTCATAGTCATTAATGAGCAAAGCTTGATTTTGATCCTGTCTGGAGTTGAAAGTTGTATTATCCGGTACTGTGCCAGAGACCCTTAGGGCCAGTGCTCATTTGTGTGGAGATGGGGAAGAGGTGACATTGTAGAGAAAGTGCCAGAAAAGGAATGTGGTAGTGTTTGACATTTATAGTGTACATCTTCTTACTTCTCTCTCTGTTCTTCCTACTTAGAGGCACTTCTGCACATATGCACATTTCCTCTCACTTCCAAAAAGAAGGGAGATGAGACTGCTGAGCAGCCAACCAGGCTTAAAAAGGAGACAGCCATTCTGCTGGCTTTCTCCTTTCTCCTGTCATTTCTTGGCCTAATACTTGCTCGGTAGTTGCAGCAGGTCTGTGGACAAGGAAATACACCATGATGTTTTTATTTTGTTTTTCCTTCCTTTCCTCCTTCCCTAAATCTGTTCTCTTCCCTACCTTTACCTCCTTCTCATTCTCCTAAAACTATTCTACCATATAATTGGTTATCCAATCATCCATGCAAATAATCATTGTCCCAGAGCCTATAGAAATGAAGTAGCAGGGGGCTGGGAATGTGGCTTAGTGGTAGAATGCTTGCCTAGCATGCACAAAGCCCTGGGTTTGATTCCTCAGCACCACATAAACAGAAAAGCTGGAAGTGGCACTGTGGCTCAAGTGGTAGAGTGCTAGCCTTGAACACAAAGAGGTTTAAGACCAGACCCTGAGTTCAAGCCTCAGGATTGGCAAAAAAGAACAAAAAGAAATGAAGCAAGAGTACTGAAACTCGGAATCGGGCCAGCTTTTGCCTTTCCCTATTTTAGAGGGTCCCTGTTTATTTTGGGGTCTGAGTTTGGAGGACTCTAGAAAGGAAGATATGTAGCGTTTGTTTCCATGGAGACAGAACACTGGACACTGATTTAATATCTACCTGGTGGACTGAGAGGAAAGAATAGAGTTGTGGTCATGGAGTTTCATTACTGAATGTTACTGAATATGGATAGAACAATTGGGCTTGCTGTATCTAAATGTCTGAGCCTTTCTTCCTTCTCCCTGTCTCTCCTAGTATAGCTGCCTAGAATTTACTCTCTCCTCTTTTCTTCTTGTTTAAACCCTGTCTATCCCTCAAGCCCACTGCTTACATAAAACTGTCAGGACTAGCCATGCAGAGTGACTGTTGCCTCACAAGTCTCCCTGTCTGCAACAGAAACAGCTCCTCCCACACTTCCGGACAGTTCTTGTGTTCACAGCCTTTACTATGCTCTCTCCTCACCATCATCTCCCTCAGTTCTTCCAAAACCCCTTTGACATTAGTGAGTGGGGTGATAGCAATGAAGGAAGGTAGGAAGAGGTAGTTTAGTATTGGGGCCAAGAGCACAAGTTTTAGTGTGACCTTCTTAGTCCTCAGTTCCCTTATCTGTAAAAACCTGAAGGTAAAACTTCCACTGTCCTAAACCTTAGGGTTTAGGGTTAATCAGTTAAATGACACATTGCCTGTAAGCACTTGGAGTACTTAGCATAACAGCTGGCTCATAGTCAGTGTCCAGTGTTAGGTGCTGTTATAATTATCAGGCCCCACATTCAAGGAAATGTAGGTGACTTAGTTGTGCTGGCATTCACTGGCCAGATAACAATGTCATCTGGAGTTGCTGGATTCTGTGCCAGAACAGGGATTCTGCGCAGCTTGGGGGAGCATATGAACCCCATCTAAGAGATGAATGGCAGGATGGAGGAGTCTGTTATCTAGGTCCCTAGACCTGGACACCAAATAGCTTCCCTGTGAAGCGAATGTGCTCTGTTCCCAGCTGGAAGCTGTGTCAATCTTTGTTGAAAGCATGATCAGCTCTGGCGGTGTCTCTGACCTAGGTAACCCTGAACAGCTTTTGTGTCCTCTGAGTCACAAGTAAGAATCTCCTCAGGGCGTGGAAGGTTTGGTCCCATTTGGACCTTGTCAGCTCTCAGATCTGTTGTTGTCCAATGTGATAGATTGAAGGTTCCTGGCATCCTTTTAATTTTTTGCCTCAGTTGTACTTTTAGAGATCGGTGGCGAGGAAAAGGCATGAGTGGGCTTGGAGGCACTGAGATTGCCCGGGCACTGCTAATCCTGCAGTCAGTTTGTAGCTGTCCTCAGATGGCCCAGGCTGGCTGCGCTTTGCAGGAGCCCTCCAGCTTGTGGACAGCCTGGATTCCTGCTGATGCTGAAAGACTTCCCTGGCAGCCACATGTGCTGCCGTTGCCACTGCGTAGAGTCAGGCAAGAGTTCTGACAACACCTAGCTGTCTCTCCGCTGCTTGGAAACCTCTAGCATCTGGTTGGACACACGATAAAACTTAATGAGCATGGCATTTTAGGCTCCTGAGATGCTCTGGTTTCCATCTGTTTTTCTCAGGTTATTCCACTATCAGTCTTGTGCTACAGTCTGCTGCAATATAGTCAGAACTGTCTCTCTGCTTGGTTTCCACAGGAGTCATTCATTGTACCTGTCATTTCCTTGGTGCACAACATTGCCTTTTGGGCTTCATCCCATTTCTGCTCAGATATTTCCTCCACAGGGAATCTATTCTCCTTGGTCAGAAATGAGTCTCTGTCTCTCTGACCTATGGCACCTGGAATTATGTTTGTTTCAGCCTGGTACTTTTTGAATCCGTAAGATAGGATTCTGGGGTCATTCAAATATTGGCTTTACTGTTGAACAGATGGAAATTCAAATTTTGGGCCAGCCATTCACAAGCTGTATGATTTTGGGCAAATCACATAATCTCTTGGCCTCTTTATTGGTGAAATGGAGTTAATAATTTTTACAGTTTTAGGAACTGACACGTTTGTGTCTCTTTGTAGATATTAGCTCCCACCTATACTCTCTCCTTTGTGTTCAGGTATGTTTCACCAGGCTGTATCATTCCCCTAATGCAGAAAAATGCTGTAATCTATTTCTGTAATGACAGCTAAAATGGGTACAGTAACCACCCTGATGAAGGAGGCTCTGATTTCTATAGCCTCCCTACCCACATGTCCAAAGCCTTGCTGGGGGCTTTACATGGACTGCGCCTCAGTAGAAAAAGGTTGAGTTGGAGTTTCAGTTACCTCATGCCTTATCTTTCCTGGCCCTCAGAAAATTAACATTCAGAGCAGAATTAGTTGTCGAAGATCTCCATATTCTCTCCTTTTATTCTCTATGAAGTTCATAGACTGTGTTAATTTTATTGAGTTGACCTGGACATATGTCTCTGAAATATCAGTAATGTGGCTGGGGCTGGGAGGTTCTGGGAGTTAAAACTAACATTGCTGGGTAGACAGTTTTCTTTCTTTCTTTCTTTCTTTTTTTTTGCTTACCAGGCCTGGGGCTTGAACTCAGAGCCTGGGTGCCTTTAAGTAGCTAATTGGATATAAAAATCTCATGGACTTTTCTGTCTGAGCTAGCTTCAAATCATAATTCTCACATCTCAGCCTCCTAAAGCCAAGTGGATGCTCAGGAGTCAATTTGGAACAAGAATGAGATGAAGTGAATCAAGAAATCAGTGTAAGCACACTTGAACATATTGTGTGAAAAGAACAGATTTTATGTGTAAGTTAAACTTCTTAAGGTAGAATATGGAAAATAATAGGTATGGCAGAATGATATAGTTAATTTCACCAAAAAAACTTTGCTCATCAAAAGATCCAGTTAAAATGAATAAGGAAGTAATTAAGTCAGAGACAATATTTTAAAAACATTTTAGATGAAGGATTTATATATAAGATATATAAAGTATTCATATAATTCAGTAATAAGATGAAAATATTCAATTTTAACAAGGTGTAAACGAGTTAACAGATACTTTTAATAAAAGATATAAATGATCAGCTGGGCACAGTGGCTCATATGTGTAATCTTTGCCACTTAGGAAACAGATCTAGGGAGGATTGCAGTTCTAGGCCATCCCAGACAAAAAGTTAGTGAGATTCCCACATCATAACAAATAAGACAGGTATGGGGTGTATATTTGTGATCTCTGAGGCTGGCCCAGACAAACAGTGAGATCTTACTTGTAAAATAACTTAAGTACAAAAGGTCTATAAGCATGGCTCAAATGGTAGAGATCAGACCTCAATAGTATAAAAAAAAAGATATAAATAGTCAAGAGGATGATGAAAAGATATTTAAGGACTGGGTTTGTAGCTTAATGGTTGAGTGTTTACCTAGTATATGTGAGTCTCTGGATTTGATCCCCAACACAGACACTGACACAGACACAGACACACACCATTTAATATTATTATAGAAAAGTACAAATTAAAACCAGAATAACACATCATTGCCTACCCATCAAAGTAGCTAAAAATGAAAAAAAGCTGATAATGGCTAATGGAGGTGAGGATGTACAGCAATTAGTTAGAGCTCCTAACATATTACTGGTAGGAATTGAAAAATTTGAAAATATTTGAAAAATTTGAAAATATCTTTCAAGGCTTATGAACCAAAAATTATGAGACTTGGTATTTACCTAAGAAAGATAAAAACCTATGCCCATCAAAATATTTATTCAAATACTATAACAATTATTTTCTTATGCATTTAAAATTGTTATCATAAAGGGTGATCTACAAAGAGGTTACAGTTAACAAAAGTCAGATAAAGAGAATATTTCTTTATGAACAATGTCACCCCTTCCCTCGCTTGCTCTCTCCCAGTTTTTTCCTTCTGTCCCCACTCACAAGTTGTACAGTTCATTTTCAAGATAGTGTCTAGTGAGTACCCACTACTACAGTTTTTCACTCTTTGTCCACTATTTCTGGGCCCCTTACCCTCCAAAAGACAGATAAATGAACAAAGAAGACAAAAAAGAGAAAACAAAAACAGCAACAAAGAAAAAACCTGTTTCTATTTCCTTGAGTTCATTTCAATAAATACTATTTGATATGATCATATGCACATAGGTACTACTGCCTTTTGTGTTCCTCTCCAAAGAATATCCTCCTTTGGTCTCAGTGTGTGTAAATGACTAGAGACCTATATAATTTATCATGTTCAACTGTATTTTTTTTTACTGTACAGTGTGTTTTCTTGTAGATTTATAGGCACATTCTAGCTACCATAAATTAGAGAAACCATGAAATCTTTGTGTCTAGGTCTGGCTTACTTACATTTTCTTGATTCATTTGTCATTGAAGTAAGTATGGTTATGCTGGTGGCTTTAGTGTGGTCTTGTTTGTGGTCATTTGGGTAAAGCTCAGGAGTGGAATTGCTGGGTCACAGGGTAGCTCTATGTTTAGTCTTTTGAGGAACCTCCTTATTGCTTTTCAGAGTGGGTGAACAAGTTTATATTCCTACCAACAGTGCAATAGAGTTCCTTTTTGACCATAACCATGCCATGTTATTGTTGTTTTCTTAATAATAGCCATTCTAAATGGGGAGATATGGAATCTCAATGTTGTTTTGATTTACGTTTCCTTTATGTGTAGAGATGTCGTCGATTGGCCATTCTTAATTTTTCCCTTCTCTCTCTCTCTCTTTCTTTCTTTCTTTCTTTTTTGCCAGTCCTGGGGCTTGAACTCAGGATCTGGGCACTCTCTCTGGGCTTCTTTTGCTCAAGGCTAGCACTCTACCACTTGAGCCACAGCGCTACCTCCAGCTTTTTCTGTGTATGTGGTACTGAGGAATAGAACCCAGGGCTTCATGCTTACTAGGCAAGCACTCTACCAAGCCACATTCCTAGCCACATTCTTAATTTTTCTTATGAGAAGTCTATCTTTAAGTCATTAGTTGTTGTTTCCTTGAGGGTTTATTTTTTTGGGGAGGGTTAGCTTTTTGAGCACTAAGTATATTTTCGATATTAGACCTTTGTCTGATGCATGGTTAGAATTCGTCTTCCATCCTATGGGCTTTCTATTCAGCTTGTTAAGTATGTCTTTTGCCATGCAGAAGTTTTTAAGTTTGATGCAGTATCATTTATCCCATCTTTCTATAATTTGTTCTGATTCTAGATACTTAGGAAGTTTCACCCTGTGCCTAGGAGCCCTAGTGTTTCCCCTATCTCTTTCATGGTTTCTGGCCTTAAATTGGGGTAAAATACTGTCATAATTTACTCATGGTAGGAAATAGCTAAAGTGTTAAGCAGACCACGGAATATTTACACTGTGGAATACTACTCAGCAATAAAATGGCACCAACTCTGGATATATGTACTGATACTTTGCTAAGTGAAAGAAGCATTTTGTAAGAGTAAATAATCTCTAAACTCAATAAACAGTACACCTAAAATTCATGCATTTCTCCATGTTTGTATTTACTTTAACAAACCTGTGAATTAAACTCTAGATAGTGATGTGCAGGCATATGTAATAAGGGATGAGGTGTAGACAAATTTGTATTCCAAAGAGTATCTTAACAGTAAAATGTGTTGATGGGTACATTGAAGGATGATAAGGCATGGTCAGCAAGATTTTCACCATTGAGTTGGTGGGGATATATGGGCCTAGAGTATAAAAATGCTTTCAGCTTTTCTGTGTTTGAATGTCTGTAATAAATATTGGAATGAATATGCTCAAATGGTGGATTCACATTCCAATAACATAAATGGGACCTAATTGTGATTTATTTAGCCTTTGTTATACAAGGTTGTTTTGCTTATCATCTTCAAAATTCCATTATAATCTCACCACAGGAGCTTTTGAAATATAGCTGATTTATCAAATGCAGACTCCTCTGGCCTCTCTGACTCATTTGTACCATCTGAAACCTTGGAGTTAATCTTCTTCCCATAGCTATGGTTCTTTCTTCCCCTTTGTATGTGATAGTCCATAAATACAGGGTGTTCAGAGAGGCCTTGGATTACTGCTTTCACTTTTAATCTGTAGAACAAAGAACTAACAAGTAGGAGGAGATTGGGAAATGGTGATGGGGGAGGATGCAAAGTTCAGTACATATTTCGAAACATACTCATTGACCAAAACAAATTTCTGGATTTTCAACAGAGATTTAAATAAAAGATGAAATAAGTCATCCTTTTCCTATTTTGATGAAAGTCACTTACCTACAGGCCAGTGGTGAATGTCATGTGCAAGAGCTGGAATATTGTTCATTTTAACTTTCAGGGCCTTAGCCAAACATGTCAGCTACATTGTTCTAGTTAGCAGTATCAGGCAAGCTTTTGCGTTGGGAGGGGAAATTATAAACCACTGTGGAGAATTGTGGAGTGAACTGAGGACAGAGATTAGATCAACACCATTCCTTTTTTGTTTTCTTGGAATGAAGTCAGAGCAACATTATTCTTGTTTTTTTGTTTTCAGTGAATCTAATACTTTAACTGATCTGTGCAGTAATAAATACAGGAAAGGAAAAGTGGCTAGTTAGCTCTTGCAGCCCTTGTGTGGTCATGCAAACAGCAAGATAAAGCAACCTAAGCCTGTGGCTAGTAAATTGCTCCTGCCATTCCCTTTCTGCCACGTGAGCCTTACACAGCCGAGCGTTTCTGGTGGCCTTGAGTGTCTCTCTCCCTGCTGGCCCACACACAATTGTAATCACCTGTCTAGAAGGTGTGTTGTGGCATTTACCTCCCAGCTGTGGTACTTCACTTGGCAAGTACCCAGCAGAGACACCCTGCTGTATCCAACAAGCCCTGTATGTGATTTTGATTATACAGCAGTCTTTAGTCCATGAACTGCATCCTTGATAGAATCACTAATTGGAAATAGAGCTTCTGTGAGGGATAGTGAGTTCCTCAAATGATAGATTTGTGTCAGAACATCATAGAAACAAGTGCCCTGTTCTAAGTAATCTGAAACATTTTGATGCAGTGAAAATCAATTAGAAAAAGAGGTAAGTGAAAGCAAATTATGACCTATACCTTTATAAAGGGAAGGATGAGATAGAATCCTAGAGATCACTTCACTGAAGAGGTTCTGAAAGGAGCCTGGGGCTCTGCTTCAGCCATTCTGATCACTACTGGCCTGTGGGTGCTGGTATGATCTGCATGGTAGCCAGACTCTTGGAATGAGATCCTAGAAGGAGTTCTAGTCTACCTATCCTGCGGGGTTCATTTGTCTCATAGGGAGTTCATAGACTCCTTCCAGACCACAGAAACATCTGACCTAATCAAGGAAATAGAGTGCCATTTTGGGACTCTAACCAAAGAGGAAGTGGTAGTTTCTCATTCTTCAAATATTTCTATCTTTACGATTCTCCTGAATCTTTGTTACTGGAATCTAGGAAAGGCACTACCTCCTGCTTCTCTCCTCTCCGAAGTTAACAAAAATGATCGTTTCATGCCATTATAAGCCACACTATCCTCAACTAGCCTGTGGGAGAAAAGGCTAGTTGATTATAGGAGGCTGGGAGATTTTGGTTTCTTAGAGAATGAGTTACTTAGGACTTCATGTTTTTAGCAGGAAGGCAAATTCTCTCTAATACCTGAGCAACAAGAAACACTCAATTCCCCTGCAGAATGACTTCTACACACTACTCTGGGTGTGCTGTGCACTGACATCATTGCTGACAGACCAAATTACAGTACTCCCTTAACTCAATTCTAAAGGATGAATGCCATGGCACTGTAAGTGTTTTGCAGGAACTATTATTTTAACTCATTTTCACAGTGGCTATAGTTTTTCTTAATAGTCTTATAAGAACTTTGGTTAAATACAGAGTAAAAACTGAAAGCTTCTTTGGGAATAAAAAAGAAGTGGGTCCTTCAAAGTCTTAAAAAGCATATTCCCTATGTAGCAGCTTCTCTTAGACCTGCAATTTTGAATTGTAGTGTGTCCCTCCAAACATAACTGAATATGTGTGATATGGCCCATGTGTGTGTTTTCCAAAGCTCCGTGGTTGTGACAATTTCTGTGCCTATAGTGCCTATAGTGCATAAGAAGCAAAGGGCCAAAGATAGTCTGGATATGGTAGTAAAAACATTTGTGTTTGCAAAGACTTTTGCTAGTATATCACACACAAACTAGCAATCAGGCAAAAATATCTATGCCCAGCATCTCAGAGAAATAACACGGACATTCTCTTTTTTCTGGTAGAGAAGGGAAAGCCATGGGCACCAATGGTCTAGAGCAGGCTCAGGCGGCCTTTTCTGCAAAGAACCAAATAATAGATAGTTTAGATTTTGTGGGAAGTTTCTGTCACAGCTACTCAAGTTGCTGTCATAAGACAAAAGCAGCTGTTGACAATAAACAAACACAAAGGAGTGAGGCTATATTGCAGCAAAGCTTTATTTATGAAAAATGGCCTCATATACCAGAGGATATTACTTTATCATCCCTGTAGCCACTAATGGTCTTATGTAGCTTTGGGAGGTCATCTCTGCTTGACTAAGGGTCCTTCATACCAGCCCCGATTTTCTCCAGCTGGCTGTTGACTAGGCCATCAGGGTACGCTGGTCTTGCATTTTCTTTTAAGGAGAAAGTGATCATTATTATGGAAATTTATGTAGGCACCTGAGAGAGTACCTCATTTCCCTTCTTCACTACCTCGCACACAACAGATGCTAAGGAACTGTGTAACCAACAGAGAATAAAATACAGAATGAAAGAATTCTTGACAGTTTTAATGGTGTGATGGTTGAGATCAGGAGTTAGCAGCCTGGCACCAGGGTGATTTTCTGGAGGAACTCTAGCCCAGTTGTGAAATTTGATCAGAAGCTAACCTTCTTTCCCATATAGGATACTGTGCAGATGTTTCCTTTTTGAATGTTTTTCTCTCTTTCTCACTCATATTCATGCATACTCTCTCTTTCCTTTCATTTTTCTTCCCACAGCACAGAGTTGCTGTCACTGCACACAGGTGAACATCTCCCTCCATTCTGGCATAGTTGGTGACAGAGGGCGGCAGTTGGTGATAGAGTAGAGCATTCAGCTTTGGAAAGTTTGCCAACCTCAAGCCCAAGTATATAAGTGATGACAATCAATACTTATTCTAATTTAAAAAATTATGATAGAAGCAATATGATATTTACTTAAATACATGTTGCACTGCTAAATGACGACACATTTACACCTCAGTTTCTGGAGACAAATTCCTGGAAAACATGGTCAAATACTAGAATTCAGGATGAAACAGGATAGGGTAAGCCTTGGTTAGTACCTTGGGCCCCTTTCTATACCTCTTCTTATATCACTTGATTAGTATACTCATTTTCTTTTTTGTTATAAGTTCTACCCAAAATACGTCTACATTTTCCATGTTTTATTTAAGGTATAATAAGAACTTAAAGATCTATGAGAAGAACGTTGAGGGCAATTCTAAAAGTTTATAGTTTCTCCCTTGTCTTTTTCTTTTGTTTCTCCCACATTTGATTAATGATAATAAAAAAATCTTAGTTAGACACAATGACTTAATCCTAAAAAAAACCAAGCTACTTGGGAGATAGAGATCAAAGGACTATGGTTTGAGTCCATCCTGTACATAAAAGTTTGAGAGACTCCATCTTAACAAATGGCTGTGTACAGTGGTAGATGGCTGTTATCTCAAGCTGTAGAAGAGTGCAATGGCTAGATGCAGTGGCATGTACCTGTCATCTCAGGGACTGGTGGAGTGTCTCAAGTGGTAGAGTGCCACAGTGCCTGCTTAGCAAATGTGAAGCTCTGAGTTCAAACCCCAGTACATACAAAAATAAGAAAGAAAACATACAAAATAATATTTATTGAAATGAACCTCCAGAAAGTGGAAACAAGTGTTTTTTCCTCTTAGTTGCTGTTTTTGTTTTCATTTCCTTTTGTCTTGTTTTTTACATTTATCATTCTTTGGGAGGGTAAGGGGGAACACAGAAATGGAGGGACAAAGGATGAACAAATGCAGCAGTGATATTCACTAGACACTATGTTGAAGATGAACTATACCACTCATGCGTGGGAATGGGAGGGAAAAACTGGGAGAGAGCAGGGGAAGAGGCTATGTTGTTCAAAAAGAAATGTACTTTTTATCTGACATATGTAACCGTAACCCCTCTGCACATCACCTTTACAATAACAATTAAATTGTTCTTTTAAAAAGGAAAACATTTGGGGCTGTGAGTGTGGCTCAGTTGTAGAATGCTTGCCTTATATGCATGAGGCACTGGGTTCAATTCCTCAGCACCACATAAGCAGAAAAAAATCTGGAAGTGGCACTGTGGCTCAAGTGATAGAGTGCTAGCCTTGAGCTGAAGAGCTGAGGGACAAACCCAGACCCAGAGTTCAGGCCCCATGACTGACAAAAAAAAAAGTAAAAAGAAAAACATTATCTAATCTTCTAAGGAAGATTAGCCAAATTTTCATGAAAACAACACCCTTTTATTTTGCACTTTTGGGTCATCATTTGAGGCAATTAAGTACTTGTAGTACATTAACTTTCAATTAAGTACTTGTAGTACATTAACTTAGGAATAAACCTAACCAACTCTTGGTAAGCATAAAATCCAACTGTTGGAATAAAAATGTGCAAGCTTTCTAGAAATGAAATGAGGAGCCTCCAAGTGTTCCATGTGTCTTGATCATCAATCACTGACTTTTACCCAGAAGGAAAGAATGATGATTCCACTGACAGGCCGAGTAAAGGGAATCAATTTAGAGCACTTCTACCGAGTTAATCACTAATAACTATCATTGTGAGCTAACTGACTCCAGTTGCATTATGCTACCCAGTTTAAGACACTGGCAGCCAGGAAGTCATAGGTAAATTTCAGTTTGCATCATCCTGGTTTAATGGATGTTTTCTTGTTTAAAAGTCAATTTTATACTAGTCTGAGTTATAGGTCCCACAGAGGTGCTTTTCAGAACCCTGCCAGTTACTGGATAATTAGGGTTTTCTTATCTCATATCATTGTCTCCCTCTGTACTTTTGTGATTCTGTGCTGTAAAAAGATGGCAGAACTAGATGTTCTATATTTGGGTTAGGTTTGGCATTTGAACAGAATAACAGGTTGAAGAAAGTAGTAATTTCTAGACATCTGAGGTCAGATTAAGGAAAATCTGGATTTGTTCATTCCATTTTGTCATAACTCACTAGCATATCTTATAAATAATCAACCTAGATATTTGGAAAATAACATTTATTTAATGTTATGCTTTTAGGGGGTCTTTGTGATCAGACATCTCATAAGTTAATCTAATACTGCAAGTATGCCTGGACACAAGATTTATAAGGGAGGGACTAGGGACAGTGAACTCTACTGACAAACAGTAGAAGGCAGCTTTAAAATACAGAGCACAGAAATAAAGTAGTTTTATAATTCCCTTAGAAGGTACATTTACAAAGTATGGAGCTCAAGTGTAATGATTTCATTTGACCACGGAGTATTAATGAATTTTGAATTGAGGCAATTGCGATTAAGCCTGTTGCCTTTTCCAGCACTAATCATTATTAAAATGATGATTGATCTCGGTGATTATGAAACCATTACAAAGACATCTGCCTATGCTCGAATTAGCAGGATGGATGTGGTTTTGAGCTTTCAGTTAGCCAAACAGAAATTTAATGATTGTGATTGCAAGAGGTTTATTTATAATCTTCCCTGTGTTTTCTTAGCCTTCAATATTGTTTTCTCCCCCAGGGCACAAATATGTGATGGGGCTGTGCTTGGGGTACCTTCTTTGGCCTTGGCATTGTATAACTGTGAAGTGAAACCGAGTAGTATGATGTCCAGCCTTCCAGAACTTTCCAAATCTTAGTTGTTGAGGGGGTCCCTGTATCTATCCCATAATTAGTGGAGACCCTGTTATGTAATACTCTCAATGCAAAAAGCTCAGTTACAGTGACCACTTACTGACCGTAGGCTGCGTGTTCCAACAGCAGGATTCATTCTCAGTTCCATGAAGTTGGTGCTTTTGCCCTTAATTAAAAGGATGTAGAAACTTCTTGGAGAATTTTAGTGCTTTGGCTAGAGACACAGAGAGCTGGGAAGGGGCAGAGCCAGGATTTGGAGTGTTCTTCAGTAATCCAAATGACTGTCTAGAGAGCAGGTAGTCCTGTGTTCCCTTACAACATTGTTCTTTTAGGAGATCTCTTCACTGTCTCAAGGAAATTGAGGGAAGAAGTCATCTCATTCAGTGAATAAAAACACAAAATCATGCTTTAAAAACTCTGGCCTTGGACTTGTAGTTTGCCCAAGCTGCAGAGGGTGTCTGTGCTATGCTGCTTGCTAATTCCACAAAGCAGCTAGATAAAGAACCCCTAACTCTCATTTCACTGTGAATTATAGATGTCCTTTATCTGGACAGCCCTGTTCCTAGCTGAGAGGGGTGGTGTCTCAATGTAGATGTCCTGTGCCTGCTGGAAAACACACAGGATGGAACCCTTCTGTGTCTTGGGTAGGGCCCCTGTGTCCACACTGCTCTTTCTTTCTTCACTCTGATCTGCTGTGTGACTGAAGGAGGGCCTTTCATGTCCATCTAGTCAGTTGTTTTTATTTCCACTTCCCATATGGACTTGGGCAGGGTGTGAAGGAGATAAGGCTGCTGAGCACCTTCCCTCCTCTTTGTTTTCACCTCTTATGCGTTGATGCGTCTTTCCTATTGCCATGAACTAGTGCTCTTCTTTCCTGGTCTGGGCAACAGTCTGTCTATCTGTTGGAAGACAATACATGATAGATGGGGTGGCCTCCAGTTTGGGCACTGTGGACAATGCTTAAGAGCTTTTCAGTTTGGTGCTTTTTCCTGCTCCTTTCTGACTTCCACCTTCAGTCCCAATGCAAGAACTTATAAGCTCCCCTCTTGACTTATCCTCTCTCTTCAGGCAAGCTAGAAAGTGACTTCTGGGAGAACCTCACTGCTTACCCTGCCTACCCTTACCTGGTAATTCAATTCTCCCTCTACAAACCAACCACAGTTTACCTCTTTCCTTAATAGAATCGTTCTGACTGGGTTTATTTTTTGAGTACTTGTCTCTGAACACAGTTAGTGGTTCTTTACGTATCTTTTAACCCTTCTAAAAGTTCTTGTGGAAATAGGTGTAGGGAAGGGAGAGGATGTTCATGAGTGAGCAAAAGAACCAACATTTATCCCCCAGGTATTCACTAGTGACGCCAGGTTCTCAAATTCTAGAGTTGTGTGAGTTAATGTTAATTTTTTTTGTTTCCTTACTGGCCAGTAGTAATAAACATATTTTACACTGAAGTTCCCAAGCATGCACATATCTATCATCTGAAACTTGAATGTGATAAATATATATATATATATAAAGTATATATATATATATATACTTTTAGTATATTCTGATATTTCCTATACATTATATTGCCATCTATTTTCTTTCATTTTTCCACAGCTTCTGGCTACAAACTACTGAGTTAATTTCATATATATTGCATTGAAATGATCTTCTGTGTTCTGTTACACTGTAAAATCTAAATGTTATTCTGCTTTCTGCATTTGGTGCTCAGTTCCAATTGGTAGCTGATTCTTTTGTCTGTGCTAATCCTTTGGGGAAATGTTCTTTCTCTGTGCCAAGAAACAATTTCATTCAAAGGATAAGGGAACTTTAGTCTCTGGTCTGATTTCCTTCTTTTAAATTATCTGTTAAAAATCTTAGATATATACTAATAAAAATAAGTCTTCACAGGATTCCTTTGTGTAATCATCTTATTTCTGTTCCATTTTACTTTCTTTTCCATGCAAATTTATTTTTCTACAGAAGAATTTCTGTCCTGTTTCAGCTGTCTTTAAAATACAAGCTGCTTAATGTGAAAAATCTCAGACAAATCTGAAATACCTGAAATGGAATGAAGTGTTCCTAGTGCTGCTTTTTGAGCTGCGTTGTTCCCTGGGAATGGAATCACTTGTAGAAAGCCTATGTGACCCAGGCTGTGGGGCTGGTAGCAGAGCTCTGTCTCCAGCCATTGGAAGGTGTGTTTGGGGATGGATGGCAGTAAAGTTTGACTGGTGAGACTAGGTCAGCCATGTGACTCAGGCTTCTTAGCTGTTCCCATCTTGACATGGGTCTGCCGAGGTTCAGGCCTATCTTATTGTTGTCTTTCTGCTCATTCATTTTTCCCCCCTGTAAGGTGATGCAGGCAGCTGGTACCTGTTTTTAAAGCCTACCACTGTTTCTTTACTTACTTTTTTTTGCAGGGGGAGGGTTAGTTGCTGGTCCAGAGCTGGAACTCAGGACTTGGTACTGTTCCTGAGCTATTTTTTGCTCAAGGCTCATGCTCTACCACTTGAGCCACAGCTCCATTTCCACTTCCATTTCCAGCTTTTGGTACTTAATTGGAGATAAGAGTCTCATGGGCTTTCCTGCCCAGGCAAGTTTCAAACCACAATCCTCAGATCTTAGCCTCCTGAGTATCTAGGATTACAGGCATGAGCCACCTGAACTCAGCTTTAATTTTACTTTCTAATACTGAAACAAATGAATTACAGACATGAGTTATTCATCTTCAAAGTATGTGTGTCAAGCTCTTTTCTCAGTTACAGGCTCTGCTGTATTTTTAAACTTTGATATGTAACTTTACTTATAAAGATGTATTATATGTTCCTCTGCCTTCAGCACATTCACAGGGGAAAAGGTGTGCATATATTAGTGTTGTTTACCCCCAAGAGGAGTTTCTGTGGTAAGACAGTTGCAGTCTAGCCTGCACTGAGCCCTAGCCACAGGCTCCTTTCCTTCAGAATGCACACTGGAGAGCTGGACACAGACTTGTGTTGGACAGTCCAGGAGGGGTAAGAGCAGATTGAGATGGTGTTCCTATCTCCCTGAAAGTGGAGCCAGACCCAAGCCAGTATGATACTTCATTTGGGAAGATGTGTGTACTTGCTTGGGTTTAGACAGCTGGGTTTGGTCAGCTGTGAGTTGAATACATTGTCCTTGAACTAACTCAGTGACTATTTAGCAGTTCTCTATTCTGCTCTGGGGTTGTGGCCAGTAAAGTACAAGAAATATTGCATAGACATAACAGTCACATCCCATGTGCCTGAGAATTTTCCATGGAATCTACCATACACAAACCCCTGGCTTCTGTTGTTCCCTCATTTATTTTTTTAATTTTAATTTTTTGGTGCTGGTACTGGGGCTTTAACATAGGGCCTGGGCATTGTCCCTTAACTTTTGTGCTCAGGGCTGACATTCTACCACTTGAGATGGTTAACGAGAGATAAGAGTCTCACAGACTTTTCTCCTCTAGCTGGCTTCAAACCTTGATCCTCATATTTCAGCCTCCTGAATAGCTACAGGTATGAGTCACCAGCATCCAGCTCTCAATTTATAGGTAATAAACCTGGGCTGGTTCTGCTTTGTTATTCTCATCGTATGAAGAAAGTTTCAGTGAAGAGGGATAAGGTCACTTGCCTGAATTTACACAGCTCATAGGTGGCAGAGACAGGACCTGATCTCAGGCTTTGTCTCCATTGTCCAAGGTGAAAGTGCTGCCTAATATGGTGACTGTCTCAGGTGAGGAGCTCAGCAGTGCTGCCTATCAGAACAGGTACATTCAGTGAGCAGCTGTAAGATCTAGGTAAGATCTTGCATGGAACTAGAGTGGAGCTAGGCTTTTCCTCGCCAGTGGACATAGTCAAGTCTCTTCAAAGCAGGGGCCATGATTACTGTCCTTTGATTTTTAGTTTTAGTTTAGATTTTTAGCTGATTCTGTTGACTGTGCCAGAAATAACTTAGTGTCTCTGACCCTCCTCTATAAAATACGTAACTTTTTCCTTGCCTACCATACTCCAAAGCTTGGAGGATCAATGAGGTCAGAGCTGAGAAGATGCCTCTTTAAAAGGCTCTAAGTAGCTGAGTCCAGGTATGCTAGTGGTCTGTTTATGGGGATGTGAGTGAGCATTTGGGAGATTAAAGGAGATTTTGTTTCTAATTCAGACATCTACTGGTATAACAGTTTACCAATCTGAACAGATTTTCATTAGCTTTGTTAATGGGCAAAAGGCATGACTATAAGAAAGGGGTGACATCAGTCAGAATGAATTTTATTCATTAATGGCTTTGTTATATGACAATTCCTTTGTACGAATAATGATAATAAAAATACTTTAAAAGAAAAGGAATAAATACTCTGTTGTCAAAACAAAAATGTTCAGTTTTGAACTTACTGCTTCTTGCCATTTTGAAGAATTTACTGGTTTCTTTTCAGGACAGGAAGTAGACATGTTGCAGGGTTTAGTTCATGTCATGTAAACCAACCACTGTTAGCACTTCTTTTTTCTAAAAAGAGAGACATTTTGCAGTTGTTGAAATGTTTATGGAAGCAGAGCAAGACTTTAACCAGCCTTACACAGGCCCCATTGCCATCCATCGAGACCTGAGCTGTTGGCATGCAAGATAAAGGCCTGACATGGTTTAGAGAGAAAGCATGATTCTGTGATTTCAGCTAGAAGATAGTACATAGTATGCTGGTGGGGAGTGTTTTAACTCCCTTAGGTTGTATGATAAGGTTGCTGGTTCATCCTTAACAATGTGTCCTTGAGACCATGGCTTTGATTTTCTGATTTGAGGCTGCAGGTATCTTGATATTTATTGAGGTTGAGTGTTAAGTTCTTTACTTGGTTCTGTTCCTAAGTAGATGAAATGGTTCCTGCCATCAGACACTGACAAATCCACATGTAATACAAGATCACGTTAGTAAGTTTAGTTCTCAACTAGACCAAGAGCTCCCCAAAATGGAGACAGTGCCCTTTCCTGCTGTCTTTGATGACTTCATAGATAGTTGGTTCTCCAGTGATGTATGGTTTCCTTTCATAATAAAGTGCCAGAACATGTGGTATGACTTTTAACTCTTGGATGACAAATATTTCAATTTAGATGTAAACTCCACTCAGGGATGATGTCTAATAGAGCATTGTGTGACCCTTCGGCAAAGCCTGGTAGGGGCAGGAGGGAAGTGCTATGCCAGTCAATGACTAGTAGGGTTGTCTGCCATGGGGAATTAAGACATAGGTAATAGGATTGTGGTGGTCATTGTTCTACTCTATTCAACGGTTAAAACTTTAAAGGGGGGAGTAAAATAGTGCTTGGAGGGAATGGAACTTCTTGATCTTCCCTTTCAGTCTGTGAGGAGGAAAGCAGTCACAAAGTCTTGTCTTTGTAGGACTGTATGGGAGCTAACGAACTGGAATGTAAGGACATGTGAAATAGGGTGGGAATAAGGCACATGAAGGGGTCCTGTCTACTTGGACTGCAACAGCTATGGATTGTTGGTTAGTGGGGTGAAGTCAGATTGTGGAAGTCATGTGGAAGGCTTTGATGGGATACAGTCTCTTGCTTTACAAGAAACTTTCCTGAAAGCTCCAGGCATGTTTAGTTGCTTTCTTTGCCTTCTTCACAACAGCTATGATTGTCATTCTGCTGTGTTTTGAAGTTTTTATGGACATGAGGACTTCAACAATGTCTTAGCCATGTTTTAATCCCTCATGATAAGGTCATACCTGATACGGGGTAGATACCTAGTGAGTGTTGCTGAATTAAATTAAAAGTGGTTTAAACTGGCAGAGTTGGTAGTGTTTTGAGCGTTGAAACTGTGTGAGAAAGTGAGAGACTGCCAATTATGGGATGTACCCACTGCCAAAGGAACCCAAGTCCTGGTTCCCCGGGTAATCGGGACAAGTTCAAAGCAGTATTTTTTCAGGAGGGCACAAAGTACCTGAAACCAGTCGAAACTGGTGGTGGTGAAAGAGACTGGGTAAACTTGAAAAAGTAAGTTTTCAAAGTTGAGCCTATGTGAATTTCTAGAGGCAAGCTTGAAAACGTAAATTTGCCAAGTTGAGCATATATGAATTCCCAGTGATGTGCAGAGCCCGTAGATCCTAGGTGGTAAGAACCTGCATTGAGTTTGTAAAAGGAATCCTGTCTTCCCAAGCACTGGTGGCTCATGTCTGGTAGCTCATCCTAGCTATTCAGGAGGCTGAGGTCTGATGAAAAGGGTTTAAAGTCAGCCCAGGCAAGAAAGTCTCTGACTCTTACCTCCAATTAACCACCAAAACAAAACAAAACAAAAAGTCAAAAGTGGAGCTGTGTCTCAAGTGGTACAGCTCTAATGTTGATCAAAAAGCTTAATGCCAGGGCCGAGGCCCTGAGTTCAAGTCCCAGGATGGGCACACACAAAAACAAACAAAAAACAACAACAAAGGGTTCCTCTCTTATCAAACAAGCAGCTTATGGGAGCTGGTTCTCCCAGATGCTTCAACAATGTAAGAGAAGCAGAGTGATCCAACAGGACCAGTGTGGTTTTCTTGGATTTTTCAAACCAGGTTAGTTTATTAGCTTTTGGAAGTGAAAAAACCCATGACAGTAAAGGGAATTTCTGACTTCAGGTTCAGATTGATTTGGGGGCTCATATAATAACAACAGCAGATGCTTCTTTTGTTTTAGTTTTTGTCTGGCCAACTCCGATAGCCCCTGGACTGAGAGTAGGGATGGAGTAATTCCTAGAGGAAGGTTAGGGTACAGTCACTCTAGGAATTTGGTGGAGTGGCCAGGACTGTAGTGTCCCATTCAAGATAACTGCTGTATTGTCAGTAAAGCAGCAGTTTCCTTTGTTCTGCTGATGAGCCAGGAGAGTTCCCTGTCAGCTGCTTCTGCTCCCACTTCCACTCCTACTCTCAGAAATGAAGCTGCCCTCTGCCCACAGACCAGATATTTTCAAGGCCACCCTGCTGGCCTCCTCCATTTGTTATATCTGGACACATTTTAAACAGCATCCTAGGCAAAATACTTTTCCATTGGGGTAGTCACGGGGGTCCCTGGCCCTGTTGTGGGATCTCTTGAGATACCTCTTCAGAGTTCCAGATGCTTCTGTGAGAACTGCACCCACACACAAGGAAGAGAAATTTATTTGTACCTCCCATGGACCTGTCTTACCTCCTCATACATGTATGTCTTTGATGGAAGTGTGTTACAGTCTGCACAGTTACCACTTTCCTTTTACTTAGCAGGATTTTTCAGTGTAACCTGGCTGCACAGGACAAGCATGACTTCTTCCTATTTTATAGATGAGAGAACTGAGAATCTAGAGGACTAAATGACTGAAGCAGGCTGACACTAGGATTGAACTGAGGGGACACAAATGCCATGTAATATTTGTACCTTTAAAACAAAGAGAAAAAAAGGGCAAACCAAATGTTTTAGCCAGTTTCCCCCCTAAATGTAAAATTAAACTAAACTACACGTTGGAGGCCCTGTGAGCACATACTTCATTGATACCTGCAGAAGAGCAAATTACCTCTGCTTTGAGCCTAGGCCTGCCTTCTTTCTGGTCACCCTCCACTGGTCATCTACCAGTTTACTAGAGGTTGGATCTGCTTAGGGAAACCATGTAATCTTAGCCCTGTGGTGCCCCAGACCATCTTTTGAAATGTGTAAGGCAGTAAGGGAAGGGCTCTCAGCAGGATGACCTCAGGTGACCCAGCCACTTGGAGAAACCACAGCTGCTACTTCTGTTCTTACTGTCTTGAGTTGGCTGTCTTCATTGGTTGATAAGTGAAAGAGTAGGGTAGGGAAAAGGGCTCCTGAGCCCTTCAAGAACCTCCCCTAAAAGCCTGTGTTCAGGCTTTACTTAGCAGATCAAGTGAAATATAGTTTTCCACCTGAGCAAGATCTGGTTCTGTTCATCTTCCATATGGGAAATAAAGGACGACCCTGTCACATGGCACCTGAGGCCCTTCATGCTGTCTGTCTCTCCTGCCTCAACCTCTGTCTTTCCACTGGTCCTCACAAGTCTTATACGTCCGCTGCTGAGCCCTGATCACTACAGTTTGTGCATGCTTCTCCCTGAAGCTGCACGACCCCAGATCCCAGCATGTGGAATAGACAGGTGAGAGGGTTGAGTGGATGCAGGCTTTCCTGGAACTGGGCAAAGCCAGGGTGGCCCTGGTGTTGTGAAGATTTACTAGCAGGAAAGAACATTTAATAATGCTTAATCAAAACCTCTCATTTTGTCCAATTATTGATTCATTTATAGATGTGGAATATCTAGTTTTGTAACAGGTTCTAGAAACACAATGATACATGAAGTATCATTTCTGGCCTTACAGAAATGATGATTTATTGAGGAAGTCAATATTAAAGAGATAATTTTTACAAATTTATTTAAAATTGACAAGGATTATATGTATTTATAGTGTACAATGTATTTTAATAGATGCAATATTGAGAATGGCTATATAAAGCTCATTACTATATCTGTTACCTCACATACTTAGCTTTTTTGTGGTAAGAAGGTTAAAACTTTTTCTGGAAAAAGTATAAATGTATAAAACATTGTATTGGGCTGGGAAGGTGGCTCAGTGGTAGAGTGCTTGCCTTGCATGCATGAGGCCCTTGCAGAAAAAGCTGCAAGTGGCACTGTGGCTCAAGTGGTAGAGCGCTAGCCTTGAGCTGAAGAGCTGAGGGACAGCACCCAGGCCCAGAGTTCAGGCCCCACAACCGGCCAAAAAACAAAAAACCATTGTCTTATATAGTATATATACACACACTGTTGTATAGTAAGTCTTCTGAATTGGTTCCTTATGTCTAACTGAAATTTCATATCCTTTGATTAACCTCCATTCAACCCTCCCAATTCCACTGCTCCCAGACCTTGGTAGACATTGTTCTACTTTCTGCGTCTTTGACTTTTTTTTTTTCAGTTGCCACATACAAGCAAGATTATGAGTATTTGACTTTCTGTGACTGGGTTATTTTACTGAGCACAGTGTCCTCTAGGCTTATCTGTACATGACAAGATTTCCTTCCTTGTTATTTTTGTTTATTTTTATCTTATTTTTTTGTTGGTCATGGGGCTCGAACTTAGGGCCTTGGTGCTGTCCCTGAGCTCAGGGCTAGCTCTTTCTCACTTTGAGCCACAGCTCCACTTCTGGTTTTCTGGTAGTTAATTAGAGATGAGTCTCACAGACTTTCCTGCTCAGGCTGGCTTTGCACCACAATACTCAGAACTCAGTTTTCCCGGTAGCTAGGATTACAGGTGTGAGCAATTAGCACTGCTAGCATTTTCTATTTTATTTTAATTTTTTTTGTGCTGGACTTCAGGCTTGAACTCAGGGCCTGGGCACTGCCCTAAGTTGTTTCGCTCAAGGCCAGTGCTTTACTTCTAGCCTTTTGATGGTTAATTGAAGATATGAATCTCATGGACTTTCCGCCCAGGTTGGCTATGAACTAAGATCCTCAGATCTCAGCCTTCCTGAGTAGCTAGGTCCAGGTGTGAGCTACTAGTGCCCAGCCCTCCTTCCTTTTTAAAGGTTGAAAAATATTTCCTTGTCAGTACTTCCCACATTTTCTTTTCCCACTCACTCACTGTGGACACCTACATTGCTCCCACAGCTTGGCAGCTGGCTATGATGATCAGTGCTGTGGTGAACAGGGGAGTGTGTAAGTCTTCAGCATACTGATTTTATTCCCTTTGGATATTTCTCATGCATGGAATTGCTGGATCATATATTCCTTTCTTTGTGGTATTTCCATACTAGTCTGCATATCTCATAATAATTTACATCCTCACCAACAGTGCATAAGAGTCTGTTTGCTGCACGTCTTTGCAAATATTTATCTCTTGTCTTTTTGACGATAACCATCTTCATAACTATAAGGTGCTGATTTGAGTATTTTTTATGACAGTTGACTATCTGTATGTTCTCTTTTGTGAAATGTCTACTCCAAATTCTTTGCTCATTTAAAAAGGGGTTGTTTTCTTACTATTGAGTTACATTCTTAGATATTTTGGGTATTATCTCTGTCAGACATATGGTTTGCAAATACTTTCACCCATTCTGTAAGTTATCTTTTTATTTCATTAATTATTTTCTTTACTGTGCATAGCTTTTTAGTTTGATGCAATCTCATTTGTCATTTCCAAAGTCTTTGCCCAGACTAGTGTCAAGAAAATTTACCCTGTGTTTTCTTCTGGCACATTTACAGAGTTCAGGACTTACTTATTTAACTCTTTGTTTTATTTTAGTTGGTTTTTGTGTAGCAGGAGATAAAGGGGCTAATCTCATTCTGTTTTATTTGGATATTCAGTTTTACCAATACCTTTGGCTGTGTGTGTGTATGTGTGTATGTATGTGTATGTGTGGTTTTATTTCTGGACTTACAATTAAAGAGGTAATTTTTAAAATACAATGTTCTATGTTGAATTAAGGGTATGAAGTATAATGGGCATCTATAGCATATAGGAGCAGGCTCCAGTTTTGTCTCAGACATTAAAAAAGATCTTGCTGAGGAAGTATCACTTCATCTTGGCCTTGAAGGATGAGTAGAGCTTAGACTAATGAAAAAGCAGACTGAGGAGACTTCTGGAGAAAGAGAACTGGATGTGAATTTCCACCGTGGCCCAGAGTTACAGCACAAATTCCTGGCTAAGTCAGGACTAGCAGAAAACAAATATTATGGCTACAACCATGTGTTCTTTCCACTTAACTGTGTGGGGCTTGTTTTCAGTTGTGTTTCGTAGAGCTGGGTGCTCACTTTGCTGAGAAGGTACATACTTTAGGGCAGGAGCACTGGGTGAATGAAGCAGGCTGAGCAAGGGCTTGTAAGAAAGCACTGGCATATATGGGAGCGAACAGGTTGGCTTATGGCTTGAAGTGAAGGGTTCCTATGGAAGAAAAGTGGAAAGAAAGCTAGGAGAGGATGGAAGGATAATGACTTTACTCTGTAGAGTGGGGTGGAGGGAGAGGTCCAAGTAGGATGACAGCAGCTTTTAGCTCAGTAATTTGATTGTTTATTTTATACTTTGACAAAGTGTTAGAGTAACCTAGGAAGATATCTTGTTACTTTGTTTTTTGACATATATGCTAGGATCACAAAACCTTAGGCCTTTATAGTTCTTTTTATGTTTTGTCTTGATGCTTTATTCTTTTCCTTCACTGCTTCCTAGAAGCATCTATGGGTGCATTATGTATGCTGGGTATGACACTAGATACTAGAGTCAAAAAGACAGCTAAGAGATGATCCCTGCCAATAGGCTGAGCGCAGAAAGAGATGGGGGAGGGACAGATGTTGGCAAAATATAAGCCAAGAAAACTTTTTAAAACCCTTGGGGCCATGTAGATAAATGAGCAAAACTAAGAGCTGTCACCTAGCTGCCTCAATCCTTGAGTACTTGACAGCAGCTAGAAGCTCTGTGAGTTTAGGGATCAGGCTTTGTTGGGAAAGAACCAGGTAGTCAGAATGGATGGATGAGCAGACAGACAGGTGAATAAAAGAATCCCTGGGAACAGGGAAGAACCAAGTACAATAAATGGCATCTGACATCTCTCAGCCTCTTTGTAAGGATAGCAGGTTTAAAGACTGTGAACTGGTTTAGGAAATGTTGGCTCAGAGTCTATCACATTATGCAATTTCACTGTCTTAAGAATATAAATTTTCAAAATTAGATCTGAGCCTTTATTCCTTTATTTTCATGGGCAACTTATGCCATATATAAGGTCATATCTGATAGCAGTTTTCTAAAAGGAAGTTTGACTGGCCCTGTCCACTCAGGACTTCCTGCCAGTAAAAAGATACTACTACTGATAGGAGGCTGAATGGCACAGGGCAGCTCTCTTTGGTAAATGGAGGGACTTTCTCTTTTCTTTGCTTTGCTTTCCCTTCCTTTTCTTTACTTTTTTCCCTCCCTCCCTCCCCCTCTTTCTTTTTTTCCTTCTTTTCTTTCTGCCTGCCTTCCCACCTTCCTGCCTTTTACCCGCCTGCTTGCCTGCCTTGCCTGCCTGCCTGCCTGCCTGCCTGCCTTCCTTCCTTCCTTCCTTTCTTTCTTCCTTCCTTCCTTCCTTCTTTCCTTCCT
>NW_012267348.1:3768077-3780061 GCF_000151885.1 Dipodomys ordii | reverse complement strand
AAAAAAAAAAAAGAATCTCATGGGCTTTCCTGCCCAAGTGGGCTTCAAACCACAATCCTTAGATCTCAGCCTCCTGAGTAGCTAGGCATGAGCTACTGGCCCTCCTATTCCTTCTTTTTTGGGTTGGTCATAGACCTTGAACTCTGGACCTGGGCACTGTCCCTCAGCTCTTCAGCTCAAGGCTAGTGCTCTATCACTTGAGCCACTTCCAGTTTTCTGGTGGTTTATTGGAGATAAAGTCCTTGAGAGGACTTTCCTGCCTGGGCTGGCTTTGAACCACAATCCTCAGATCTCAGCCTCCTGAGTAGCTGGGATTACAGGCCTGACCACTGGTACCCGGCTTGTGTTTTCTTAACACTAAATTTGTTCAATGTACGCTTGTTTCCTAGGAATTCTTCATAATAGCAGAACTGAGGACCAGGAAGACACTGGCTTCTAGGTAGACTGGTCTATTGTATGTTCAGGCTGTAATTTTTTAGTTGGCATTGTAGTAGAATCTCTGAAATACAGAATCACATTAGAGCAAGGTGGTATTTCTTACAATTTATTCCATCAAGTAATTTAATAAGGATTTTGGAAAGAGGAGCTGAAGTCTTTACAAAGGAAGGGAGGAGAATAATGGGGAGGTATTAAACACTTAAAGAAAGAGTTTACTTGTACTAATGGCCCTTGCTTTAATGTGGTAAACTTACTTATAAATAAAAGCCAAAAAGGAAAAACAAGCTGTGTTCAGTAGGTGTACTGTTTGTTCTTTGTCTTGTTTTTTCTCTCTGAAGTATGGTGCTGTCTTGACGCAGGGATGTAACTGCTATGCATATTGATAGCAGCAAAGTCTTTTTCTCCCTATCTGGCCTAGTAAATAAAGCAGAAGGGATAAAAAGGGACAGGGAATTATAGAATCTGTGTGCTGTTTTTAGATTATCTTGTTCTCCTAGAACTCCTAAGTCTTGAAAACATACTGATGATGTACATTTGGTGGTCAGGGGCTGATGTGAGTACAGTAGGTTGGCATTTTTAGGGATTTTTGTCACTGGTTAAAGTAATAAAATACTTTTTTCCTTTGCACAGTCAGAATTCATCAGAGCCTTTTTGGATCTTCCCCCTCCACCTAGTAGCAAAGTCAGGCTTTGATCTTCAGTGCATTTGTAGTAGTGCAATGTAGATTGTATAGGATGTTTCCTCTGGAAACTGTGTGTGGGTGTGCCAAGGAATGGATGACAGGGAATCTGGGCTGCAAAGAAGACAGACTTATGGCATGATGGGGTTTGTGTACTACCTGAAGAACATCTCCCTAGGATGCCCTGCCCAGAGACATGGTTGTATAAAGAGAATGGTGAGAACAGGAAGGCACAGGTCAGGATAGGCCTGACTGGGACTGTAACTCTTCTACAGGACCAGGAGGCATGGTTATCAAAGATGGGCATGAGTTAAGCACAACCCCCCCCCCCAGTCCAGTAGGTTGTGGGGCTTGAACTCAGGGCCTGGGTCCTGTCCGTAAGCTTTTTCACACAAGGCTAGTATTTTACAACTTTGAGTCACAGCTCTACTCTGGTTTTCTGGTGGTTAATTGGAAATAAAAGTCTCCCTGGACGTTCCTGCCCAAGCTGGCTTCAAACTGTAATCCTCAGATCTCAGCCTCCTGAGTAGCTAGGATTATAGGCATGAGCCACTGACACCCAGTGAGTTAGATTTTTCAGGTTGTAAATACACTGATTGGGGTAACCTGTACTAAAAAAGAATTTTTTTAAAAAGATCATTAATAATTTAGTTCTATTTTTATTATTATCTTTAAGTAGTTGTACAAAGGGGTTACCATTTAAGAAAACAGTTTATAAGTACAATGCATCTTTTGTAACTTTTTTTTTTGGTAGTGGGTCTTGAACTCTGGCACTGTCCCTGCACTCTTCAGCAAAGGCGAGCGCTCTACTGCTTGAGCCACAGCACCACTTCCAGTTTTCTAGTGGCTTATTGGAGATAAGAGTCTCACTTCCCTGCTCAGGCTGGCTTTGAACTGTGATCCTCAGATGTTAGCCTCCTGAGTAGCTAGAATTACAGATGTGAGCCACCAGCACTCAGCTTAACAATTATTTCTATTAAGCAGTTGTTCAAAGGGGTTACTATTTCAACAAATCAGTTTATAAGTACAATGTTTCTTGATTGATGTCACTACTTTTATCATTCTGTCCCATCCCTCCTAACCTAACCCCTCCCCTCAAGTTTCCTAGTAAAAAATAATTTTATTAGACTGTTGCAATAGTGACCCAAGGATCAAAGAAAGCTTTGGAAGGCGGGTTTAAGAAGGACAGTGATAGCTGTAGGGCCAGGGCTGGAAAGGCTGATAACTGGCTTTTATATAACCAGCAGGAAGCTGAGAATCTAGATGATATTCTGTATGCACAGCCATGTTTGGATTTTTCCCTGGTGGCCAAGAGAGAAGATACTGGTGGCAAGCCATGGAGAAGTTCTGCCTGGGGCAGCCAAAGACAAAGGGAGAGGACTCTGGCAGCAGACAGCTTGAGCCTAGGGATGCCTTAGGCAAAATTCATATTTAAATGTAAAAGAGTACCAGGCCTACTGCAAGTGAATATATATATATATATATATATATATATATACACACACACACACAAATATATATATGGTTAAAATATTTTAGGGAGTTAGGCCTGTGGGAAACATCCTGAAATAAATATTTTAAAAGACAATTCTAAAAATATTTCTTTTCAGAAGCATTTTCTATACCACAAATTTGCATTTATAAAAATAAATCTACAGTAATGGTCACTTATAACACAGCAGAATCTCTTATAATTACTTTCGAAAAGGAAAATGAGGAAGAAGAGGGTAAGACTTTGGGCCTCAGCAGAGGGCCGAAGGTGGGAAATAGCTCCTGTCAGCTATGCCTCCTGTGATTTCAGGTATTTTCTGTATGCACATTTGAAACTCCCATGCCCCCCACCAGAGCACACAGATATATATATATATATAGATATAGATATAGATATATATTTATATATATTCATATTCCTATTTAGCCATGTTGTTCTTGAAATAGGAGTATGTAAAGAAAACATTTATAAAAGAAGGAAGTGTTTAGACTTGCTGGCTAAGGTGTTTTCCTCAGCTTGTAGAGTTGTAAGGGTTAGAACTGGAGAGATTCTCAGAGTCCTCAGCAGTGCTGACAATCATTTGGGAATGGTCACAAGGACTGAGATTTCCTGGGAAACTCACGGTGGCCTCAGCAGTGTTGGCCAGGGGGAAGCAGCACTCTAATAAACAAGAAGTGTTGGCCTTCTGAATTCACTCCCTTCTATTCTGTGAATGAGGAGCAGAGGGAGTTGCTGAAGGTGATCTTGCTACTTGTTTCAAAGCTAATTTTGAATTGAGAAGTCAGAGATCAACTCAAGACATCAGACCTATTTTTTTGTTCTTGAGGACATTCATTCCATTGTACAAAATCTTTGTTTTGCCCTTGTACATTTCTGGATCTGGTCTGGGAATCTAGGAAGGAAAACATGCTGTGTTTTACAAATGTGTACAAATAACAAACATGCCTGTTATGACCTAGACAGACTTATCACACGCATACATCAGAACAGGTGGTAAATTACAGCCATGCAGCCTGGAACGAAGTGGATTCTACTTAGTTGCTTATGAGAAATTCGGTGTTAAAATGAAAATGCTTTCCTGGCCCAGGTGCAGTGTAATTGCTCTACTTCTCATAATAAGACTTTAGAGGAAAATGCTCCTATCTCTCAGATGTTGATTCTAATCACTGTTTCTCCTTCTCTCCCATTTTTGGTGTGTTTCTTTGTTTGTCTTCACAGGAAAAAGTAGAATATGCCTTCCTGATTATTTTTACAGTCGAGACATTTTTGAAGATTATAGCGTATGGATTGTTGCTGCATCCTAATGCTTATGTCAGGAATGGATGGAATTTGCTGGATTTTGTTATAGTGATTGTAGGGTAAGTCTCTCCTGTTTGGGGGGAAGTGTTTCTCTGGAAGACAGGAATTGGAGGGGGTGCTGAAAGAAAACACAGCCTTTTAGAGAGAGCGTACCAGTTACTGCACCAGGAGTAACCAGGAATTATTTTTTGTTTTTTTTCCTTCAAGTAGCTGTACAAAGAGGTTTTAATTCAACATAAATTAATTAACTTATAAGTTATAAATTAATTTATGAGTAATTTTGCCTTCGTAGCAGTGAGATATTCTGCTGTTTAACATCTCTTGAACAGAGCTATTACTTTTTTTAATGTTACCTTTGGGAGAAACACTGGTACGTGACTATCCCACTTTAAATAACAAACCAAGCATCTGAATAATGTCACATATCTAGCATACAATGAAATAAAATGTAAAATGCAAGCAGGGTGCCAGTGGCTCACACTTATAATCCTAACTACTCAGGAGGCTGAGATCTGAGTATCACTGTTAGGGCCATACCAGGCAAACGAATCCAAGAGACTCTTATCTCCAGTTACCAGCAAAATGTCATACATGGGGGTAGAATAACAACCCTGAGTGAAAAAGCTGAGTGAGATGCCCTGAGTTCAAGCCCCAATACACACACATACACACATATACACACAATGCAGAGAGAAGCAAGTATCCTTTCAAATTTTTTCACAAGAAGAAGATAAGTTTTAGTTAAAACAGAATATTAAAGTGAAAAACAGAGGCCTGTTTTTTCCTACTCCTTCAACCTGGACATGTTGACAGCTAGAGGAAATGGAATCAGTATTAAGGAAATGCTGAGTCTTTGGATGAATACTCACAAAGGAAGATAAGATGTGTCCCTTCCCTGAGCCTTAGTTACCCTAACTGTTGTATGGGTTGCTTCTATAATCATGTTCATTTCTGCAGAGATTTTAAAATAGCCTCTCTTTCCACCTCCATGACTGTAGTCAGCTGCTTTTTGCAGTTGAGCAAATTGATTTTTCTTTAGGATTTTTTAAAATCAAGGATCCTCTGACTCTGACCTAAAGACCAATTCTACTGTGTATTGGGACAGTTGGATCAATTTGGGCCAGTCCTTTCAACCTAGGAAAGTTAAGCGTAGCCCATTGGGGGTAATTCGACTTGTGGAAGAGAAAGTTAGCTTTTTCAAAAATTACCATTGGTATCTAAAGTATCCTTGCAAGGGTAGTGTGTCTAAAATAAACAAGTGGCGCTTAGGTAAAAAGGAAGAATCTTCCTTTGTTATAACGTGTCAAGAATCAGCGAATAGGAGTTTTGCAGGCATCTTGATTCTGTAGTAATTGCTGTTCCTTTCCTGGATTTTCTGTTCAGGGAGAGAATGCAAATGCTTGGCTCCATTTCTAGTGTACCCATGCCATGATCACCTAGACTTCTTTCTGTCTGGAGATTATTTTAGATTCTTGTCCACAATAACATGAAAAGGGGGCAGGTAACCAAACAAACATGGTGGCTGCATCAAGTTTATGAGGAAGAGACAAGAATTCAGAAGGACTGAATGCCTGAAATTGAGATTTGAGAAGATTTTGTGTGTGTGTGTGTGTGTGTGTGTGTGTGTGTGTGTGTGTGTGTGTGTGTGCAGGTGTGTGCAGAGAGAGGGAGGGGAGGGAGGAAGAGAGAGGGAGAGTGGGAGTGGGGGGAGGGAGAGGATGAGTGCTCCATGGATTTGACTTAGGAGTTCTGGCTGAAGTTTAAGCTGTACTTTTGGAGGATATAATTCTATGAAGCCAGGCGAAGAACATGGTTAAGGAAAAAAGAAAAAGAGGCTGTAGAATGAGTAACCAGAGCTCAACAGAACTGAAAGATGGTTTAGTCAGAACTAACCGGAGTAAGAAGGCTCACTGAACATCCTGGACTATCCGTGGAGACCTCAGAAGGACCCTAGGACTAACCTAGCTCCAGAACACAGTTTGGCAAACTATGGCCAGTGGGTCAAGCCTTAGGCCAACTAACCTGATGCCTATCTTCATAAATAAAAGTTTATTTTGTAACATAGCCACACTCGTAAGTTTACTTGACTTAGTTGGGTTTAACCAAAATATTTACTATCTGGCCCTTTACTGAAAAAGTTTGCCAACAACCCCTGCTTTATGGTAAAGGCTTCCTGAAATGTTGCTAACAAAATTTGGGAAGAAACCTGAAAAAGTGTACACTGTGCAAGTAACTACCTGCCAAAGTAAAATTCAGCACTCTTCAAAGAAAGCTAACCAAGCCTAAATACTTAAAAAATAACATTAAAATGTCTAGTATGCAATCAAATAATAATGAACAATGAAGTAATATATCCTAGAAGGAGGAGATTCTGTCTGTAGAGTCAGACCCCAAAGAGATAGAGATGATGGAGTTAACAGAAAAGGGCTTAATGAGAGTTTAAAACATCTGTTATAAATATATTTTTATATATGGAAGGACAATATAAAAGAATAAGAACTGAAAAGCATATCTGAAAGGAATAATGCCCTGGTTTGCCTAGGAGCATATTAGATACTAGCAAAGAAAAAAATCAGGAATCTGGAAGATACGCTAGCAATAAAATGTAGAAGAATAATTAAGAAAAAAATGGATACCTCATTTGGCTTTAGGTAATTACCAATTGGTCTAACATACATATATTTGGAGTCTCCGAAGGAGAAAAGGACAGGGAGAGATACAAGAAAAACCTTTGAAGAAATGGCACCAGATTTTCCAAATCAGATGAAAAAATATAAACTCACAAAGTAAAAATGTTCAACAAAGCCTGAGTAAAATAAATTGAAGAAAGCCATGTCAAGGCACATCAAGATTGTAATGAAAAAGTTAAAACCAAAGATAAACAGATCTTAAACAGGAAAAGACATCGTAGACTTCTTCACAGTGATACAAGGCAAGAGACAATAGATGGGTGTTTTTAATACTGAGGGAAATTCAACCTCAAACTCTTATTTTGGAGAATAACTCCCAAGATTGATGTCAAAATGAAAACTTTTTTAGAGAAACAAAAGCTGAGAATTCATGACTGAAAAGTTCTGAACTTCAGGAAATGTTAAAGACACTGAAGAAAAGTGGCAGCAGATAGAAATTTGGATCTTACACAAGAGTTAAAAACATGGGTAAATGTAAAGGCTCTTTTCCTCATCTTGAGATCTCTTTAAAAGTAATTGATTATTTAAAATAGAAGTAATAATCATAGATTGTGGGCCCTTCTACCATCCACAGTACGAACAGCACGAAAGTTAGGGAAATAATTACACGTACTTGAGATAGGGGAAATGTGCACTGTACAGATACCTGACTAGGGAATTTCTCCTTGGCATATAGAAAGAATTCTTACAGTTTAACAGCAAGAAAACAGCCCATTATATCAATGGGCAAAAGATTTGGAAAACTATTTTTTTTAATGGCCAGCAAGTCCCTGAAAAGATGCTGAATGTCTTAGTTAGAGGAATGCCAATCAAAACCACAATGACAGGATTATGTGCCCACTAAATGTGAAAATACGCACAATATCAAATGTCCACCAACGTGTGGAGAATTTCCATAGATCACATCTGGAAATGGAAAGTGATATCATCACTGTAGAAAGAGTTTCCCATTTCTGCCCACCACTGGTGGCTCATACCTGTAATCCTAGCTACTCCGGAGGTTGAAATGTAAGGATTTCAGTTCAAAGCCAACCAAAAAGACAGGACTGGAGCTGTGATTCAAGTGGTAGAGTGCCAGCCTTGAGCAAAAAATCTAAAGGTCAGTGCCCAGGCCCTGAGTTCAAGCCCCATTACTGGCACACATACAAAAAAGTTTTCCCATTTCTTATAGTGTTAAACACACTAAGTGATCATACCAGTTTTCTTTTAGGTATTGATCCAAGTTAAAGGAAAACGTGTCTACAGAAAGACATTCTTTGTAATAGAAGAAAACACTAAAAATAATTCAAATATGACAGTTAAAAGACAAACTAGGTAAATGTATGTAACTTAATGTTATTCAACAATGAAAAGAATAAATTTAACAACTTCAATGAGTAAAAGTAGACAAGTAAAAGAAGATAATCAAAAAAGAGAATATGGTATCTGAGTCTATTTATATAGGTTCTAGAAACGAAAACTCCTTACATAGAAAATAGCCAGTCAGCGGCTGGATGCCTAAGATTGGACCTGGAGGAAAGACTGCAGTGAAACATGAGAGAACTCAAGAGACTGGAAATATTCTGTCTGAAACCTTACATTTGTTACTTTAACCCATATATTTGTCAAAATGTACCTTATTTTGCACTTAAGTAGGTTCATTATTTTACATTTACACATAATATATAATGTCACACACATTACATATTATAAACAGCAATAAAGTTGGTTTTAAAAGTAAAAATAATCTTAAGTAATTTAAAATGAACTGGATTCAGCCTCTTTTTACCATTAAGTATGAAAAAATTAGAACATCAAGTTACTCTTTTATCTAAAATATGCACTAAATTATAGTCAAAGCAAGAGCGGAGTTAAAAAAATGAAATCTTCATTTGATTTGGATTCCCACTCTCTAAAGTTTCCAACTATAGTCTGTATCTCAATCCAATGGATTTTCAACTCCAGGTCCACAGTGACCTATTACTTTGTCAAGGCTCCCACTAACGGACATTAAGACAGTAATGGATATTTAAAAAATATTAACTCTTAATAATGTAGCCACAAGAGGACCCAGGGGACTGAAACCACTCCTTGAATGAAAAGTTTGATCTGAGTCAACTTTAATCTTTCTCTTCTGATCTTTCAATAGAGACATTTCCAGCATTCCAGCTCATTACTTACGCTTTTGTTAAGAACTTGGTGTCCTTATTGTGGTGCTCCTGACCTTTGTCAATGTGGGAAGTTCTTTGCCTTTCTCTTCTTCTTTTGGGGCTCTTCATAGCAATCTAGGCTCTAATGTTAAGCTTTGTCTCCTCTCTGTCTCTCACTCTCTCTGTTTCTTTTTCTCTTCCTCTCCCACTATCCTTCCCCCCCCCCCCCAAGTGATGATGCAAGGATAGAATTATAGGCTATGGGAATGGAAAGGACAGGACTCTGAGTCCCTTAATTCAGTTTCTTCACTTTAAAGAGTAGGAAACAGAGGTCTCAAGAAGGAGAGGAACTTCTCTAAGGTCTCAGAGCTCTTAAGAATGGAACCAGCTCTGGACCCATCCAGACCCATGCCGTCTGGGAACCATAGCCAGCTTCTCCCTGACTCGGATTCTTTGGTAACAGGAGAGAGACATTATTCACCTGTTTTTAAGGACATTGTTGGAGAATGGGGAATGAAAGGCCCTTCAAGTACACATTGCCAAACACTGGTATTTGAAAGCCATCTTAAGTCACCACCTGTGTAAATTACTTTCCTAACCCTTGGGGATGAAAATTCCTGTGGCTTCCACATTTTGGAAAAGCTTGAAGTTTTCCTTCTTTCTTTTGGTTTATTTGTGTGAAGCCATAAACTTGTTTTGGAGGAGAGACTTTTAACATTAGCCTTGCTACAAAGGTTTACAATAATTTAAAATGCTATGCTAATGATAGCCTATCATAAATTTGATCTGTTTCCCAAGTACTAAGGAGAGAGCTAACATCAGAAGCTTTGAAAAGGTAGAAACCTGGCTTGTTTTTCCTCTTGGGTTCATGCTAATTGCTGTACTGTTATTAAAACAAAGAACTGGTCTATAAATGCCCCAGAATAACATGGCTGTGCCGAATCAGAACTGCAATCAGACCACCCTGTGTTTTATAGGCTTAGTGTCTTGGTGATCCAGAGGCCTGCCAGTGGGGGCAGAATTTCTGCTTTGGCTGCTAATTAAACTTTAGAACCTTTTCTTTGTTGCTGGGCCAGTCACTTCCACAATCTGATTGGCCAGAGTTGATGCTATTTGCAGTGGGCAAATTTATACTTATTCTGAAAAACGAGCAACAATTCCAAAGAATAAATATTTATTTGAAAGAGCAAAAGTAACTGTCAAATGAACAGATTGCCTGAAAATAGCTTTATCCAGAAAAAGTTCTGAAAGTTGGAAAACACTTAACCATGGCTGCCAGATACAATATTATTCACATTTCAGGAGAGAAAATGATGATATTAATACCTTCCCCTAGGTAACTGCTTTTAGCCTTTGCATACCACAGCTTGTTAGCATCTGTGATTTACATCATTCCCCAAATAGCCTTATGAGGCTGCAGGTGAGGGGTATGCGTGTCAGAGACTGTACTGGAAGTGATATAACACATTAAGATGTGAGAATTTCAAGTCATTCATTGATGTATTCATCAAAAAATTGAAGCTGGGCATAGTGTTTCGCACTTGTAATCCTAGCTACTTGGGAGGTGGAGATCGGAAAGATTATACTTAGAAGTTTGCTTGGGTGAAAAGGTAGCAAGATTCAACATAAAGGCCAAGCATGCTTGCACATATATGATATACACCTATTGTTTCAGTTATACTGTAGAAACAGGTAGGCAAATGGATATTTGAGGCTGGCCTGGGCAAAAAGCATGAGACTTTTATGTGAAAAATAACTTAAACCCAAGGCACTAGGGGCATGACTCAAGTGATAAAGCATCTACCTAGCAAATGCAAGATCTTGAATTCAGACCAAATACCACAAAAGCAAAACCAAATTTCAAGCACTTCATATGTAGCAGAAACTAGACATTAGGCTAGAATGGACTAAATGAACAAAGACTAAAACATCCTGTCTATAGAAGCTACATTCCAAGGGGGGCAATGAGACATGGATTCTAATGTTAGTTCTGCCACTTATGTGGGCTCAGCAGATTCCTTATTCCCACTGAATTTAAATGGACTTGATAATTCCTGAAGCACAATTTTGTAAGGATCATTGTTTGGGAAGTGCTTAGTGCATAGTGAGTGCTCTGGAGAGGTAACACCAAGGTCATTGTTGTCATTCAGTCCCCACTTCTGCCAGGGTTGACCTTGCTCCTGCTTGCTCCATGGGCATAGGAGCAGTTAAGATAAGTTCCTGTTCCAGCTGGGTGCCCTCTAATCTTAGCTACTTTGGGAGGCTAAGAACAGGTAGATCATGGTTGGAGGCCAGTTCGGGAAGAAAAGTTTGTGAGACACCTTTCTCAAGCTATAGCTATGTGTTTTGTCATCCTAGGTATGTGGGAAGTTGAGATCAAGAAGACTGTGTTTCTAGCCCAGCCCCAGTCAGAAACCTCTGAGACTCAGTCTCAACAGAAGAAGTTGGGCATGTTGGTACATGACTGTGTTCTGAACTATGGGAAATAAAAAATAGGATTGTGGTCCAAGCAAGTGTCTGGGAAGGAAGTGAAACCATAGCTTAAACAAATGAACAACCCCCTCCAAGAATAACAAAACAACAAAACAAAACTTAATCATGGCAAAAAAAGGGGGGGCTTTCAGTGGTAGAGTGGCTCTCTGCCTAGCAAGTGTAAGGCCCTGAGTTTAAACCCCATGTACCACCAGGAAAAAAAAGAAAAAAGTAAAAATTAGTCTGTGTCCTAAGAGCTAGTGATAGAGGGGTTAGGTTTGGATTTTGTAGCCCTAAGTTCTTGACTTTACTTTGCCTTACTGTTATTTAGGAGGCAGCCACTCAGAATTAGCCCTTGTTTAAAAATAACTATTTTATCATCCTGTTTTGCTTCCCTGGGTGACAGACTCCTAACATTTCTCTCTCTCCTCCTTCTTCTTTCAGATTGTTTAGTGTAATTTTGGAACAATTAACCAAAGAAACAGAAGGCGGAAACCACTCCAGTGGCAAATCAGGAGGCTTTGATGTCAAAGCGCTCCGTGCCTTTCGAGTGTTACGACCACTTCGACTAGTATCAGGAGTGCCCAGTAAGCCCTTTGTGTTTCCTACAGGCAGGGATGCACTAATCTTTTTCTTCTGGGTGGGTCTCAGGATTGAGAAACAGTGCTCTGAGGTGAGTTACCCACTAAGGGGCCAGCCAGTGGGCTATGTAGGCCTTCATAGTTCACAAGACGTGTTTGCTTCACTGTCATTTTGGGTGTCTGTGACAGTTCTGAAAGGAGGAC
>NW_012267348.1:3743077-3763077 GCF_000151885.1 Dipodomys ordii | reverse complement strand
TTTACACACACACACACACACACACACACACACACACACACTGTCTCTCTCTCTCTCTCTCTCTCTCTATCTCTCTCTCTCTCTATTGGGATGGGGGGGGGGCTAAATGTACCAGTAAGTCTCCCAAGCCAATTCTTAGTGTGAGTTATATTCAGTATGAATGAGAGCTTATTTGACTTTTGCATCCTGATTTCCTATGCAATGTGTGCTAACAGGCTAGATGAGGGACTACCATGAGATAAACCAACAATATGGTATTATATTCACTTAAGAAAGGTGCTCTAAAGTTGAGAACAGGGCAAAGAGCAATGGCTTGGTCATGAGTAGAGGAAATGATGAATTCACTAAAGAGGGAGTATTGGAAGTGGACCTTGAGGAGGGTAGCAAGGATTTTGAGATGGCATAGGTTAGAGGAATCTTCTAGGCTTGGTCAAGAGTCCTGAGCTTCCACTATTATTTCTCTCTGGAGTAATGCAGCCTGCTTCCTTTGTTTACAGATATTGTAGCTGAAGAGGACCCAGCTCCGTGTGCGTTCTCAGGGAATGGACGCCAGTGTACTGCCAATGGCACAGAATGTAGGAGTGGCTGGGTTGGCCCAAATGGAGGCATCACCAACTTTGATAACTTTGCCTTTGCCATGCTCACTGTGTTTCAGTGCATCACCATGGAGGGCTGGACAGATGTGCTCTACTGGGTAAGCAGCTCAAAGAGAGCATTATGGCTTGTTATTCCCTTAACGTTTCCTTAGCAAAAGCATTGAAAGGTCAACTAAGAAAGAGACCCTGGAAGTCAGTTCTTTGGAAAGGGAAGCAGATTTTGTTTTTACTAAGAGAACCTCATCATCCTGCTCTCTCAGGCAAAAGTTTCAGGAAGGGATCCAAATATGTTCCATATTTTCCCATTAGAATCTATCTACTTTGGATCCATTTCCTGTTTCCTGTAGCTCAGAAAAACCTTAGCCCATATTGCGCCTTTTTTCCAATTATAATTAGCTCAGCACAGGGCCATAGCTCTCTTCCTTTTTCTGTGCAGCTGTAGAATTCTAGAAGAGAGGGTAGAAAAGGTGATCAAATTGCTAGGATTGTCTCTAACAGTTGGACACCCTTGTAGTGATAAGGGTCTGATCCTCTTGTTCCTGACAAAGCCAGAGGGTTTTCTGTAAATAACATAAAGTAGTAAGAACACATCCTTTGGCATGTTTGTGTATAAGGAAAAAAAAATTAAGCCCATAGAAGTTTAGAAATTGTTTGGAGCTCCTGGGGAAAATGGCTAATGTAGAGTTTCAGTCTAAATTCCAGCCCAAATAGCATTATCTAGGATTCAAAAAATGAGTTACTTAGAGGAAATTAGTAATGAAGTACTTCTTATATGGGCACCTTTTAGATAAAAGACCTAGAAATTGAGAAGTAGCTTCTAATGGCTTTTAAGTTCTAAACTTTACAGGATTTCATATTATTTCATAATTTCAGAAAACCTATATATGATAGTTACATATAGGTTTTGCTTCTCTTATCCAATGAATACTATGTTTACCAGATTAAAGCAAAGTCTTATACAGTCAGCCCTCCATATCTGCAGCTCTGCAGCCATTCATTCTACATCTCTTGCTTTCAACTGCAGATTTAAACTATTCGAGAAAAATACATTGTACCTGCACTGTGCCTATACAGACTTTTCTCCTGTTATTCCTAAACAATACAGTATTATGATTATTTAAGTCATATTAAGGAATTTAATCATCTAGGGCCCAAAGTATATGAAAGCTCCCCTGAAAAACTAATGTAATCTCAATAATACATAGGCAGAGGTATATATGAAAGGATTTGATAGGTCATATGCAAATACTGTGCATTTTATATAATGAGTTTGAGCTCTGCAGATTTTGCTGTCCCTGGGGTGTGAGGTTCTGGACAAATTCCTGCAGATACTGAGGGATGACTATATATTCAATGTTAGACAAAGAAGGAATGTTTCTATCTTTAGTGTCTAAAGTATTATAAGATTTAAGCATCACCAACTTGTTATACCTTGTTTGTCCTTTCTCCCTTTTTCTGACTGTTGTGGGAATTGGGTGTCTGTATGTGTGTGTATGTGTGTATGTGTGTGTGCGTGAGCAATCACATCTGTTGATTATATTCCTAAAACAACACCCTTCCATGGAAAGGAAGAAGACATTATATTGGATGGGCTAATATAGGCACAAGGACTCTCAGGTTAGGTGAAGAGTCCATTTTCACATTTATCTCCTAAATTATAACTCCTACTCAGTGAAGTCTTAATCTTAGTGTTCCTTTGAAGTTTCTGATAACTAGAAAAGGCATCATCCAAACAGCTCCATCTCTGATTCTTTCTCACAAACAGCAGAGAAAGCAACACTTTGATTTTTTAAAAATAAAAATCAGTGACTCAGCTTTGTTTTGTTTTCTATTGTGAATTGACAACTGCTGATCTAACATGCCTTGACTAATGGACAATTTTATACTTTATGTTGTATTTCTGCACATTGATCCTTTCACAGCAATTGTCCTGTTGTCAAACAGCAAAGCTCTGGGAGTATGTGATCAAAGCAGCGAAAACTTTGTGCACCCAGAAACAAAAGTTTCCACTTGCTTTCTTGAGATCTTTAAAGTATCACCTAGGATGACACAATTATTATTTTTATTGTTAACACGACAACCACATAGTCAATAATTTGACAATATAATGACATTCTCTATAAATTACACAACATCTTGATTCTGTTGGAGTAATTTATAAACATTAGTCTAGTCCTTTGGTAGATTATCTAGAATCTTAAAGAGGCAGTGGGTATAGAGAGGCCACTGAACAACTACAGCAAATGGTTGTGATCCTTGATCTAGAGCAGAGGGGTCTGTATGCTTTTTTTTTTAAGGGGCCAAATAGTAAAAATACTTGGCCTTGTGGGCCTTGTGGTCTCTGTCTCAGCTATTGAGCTCTACCATTGGAATTAAGACTCAGCCATATACAAAGGAATGGGTGTGACTGTATTCCAACCAGACTTCATTTACAGACCCTGATATTTGAATTTTATATGGCTTTCATTTGTCATGTAATATTCTTTGAATTTTCCCCAGTCATTAAAATGTAAAAGCCAATTTTAGCACGGTGGGACATAAGTTACATTTGGCCAATAGTTACAGTTTAAGAATCTATTCCAGGCATAGAGTAGAACCCAGTACTTGTTCCTTGGCATTCTTCCACTTGTCAGTAGTTCATGAATCCCTCTAGAACACTAGGGGGCAGCTAAGTAATGTCTTCTGAGTGTTCTCCAAGATCTAACTTTCTGAAACACATCATGATTAGTTCTAATTACTTGTTGATTGCATTTATTAACACATCATAGAGATGGGCAGGAGCCAAGGAACCAGGTCCTCCTAATATTTTATGGTCCATAGTCATCTGGAGGCCATTCAGCTGTGTCCCAGAACAGAACATCCTTGTGAAGCACAACTTCTGGCACAGAGCAGGTACTCAAGAAATACAAGTGCCTTACCATCCTTCAAGTATCCCAAGCCCATTGCCTCACCAGTGTAATGGGCCATGTCTCACTATCTATTTTTATCCACAAAGTAGGAAATAAAAGGAACATCTTGGGAGATAAATGAGTTTCAGTTTTAAATATTGATTGCAAGCAAATGTCTCAATTCTTTAGGCAGTTGTATGTGGTGGACAAAGTCATTGTGGGAGATTGTTTAGATTGAGTTTAGATTCAGTCAGTGTTCTCAAGGTCAATTACACTATCATTCTCTGCTAAATGGCTGGTAGATGGCTGGCAGGGTCTTAGCAATGGAAGCACAGTGGGTTCCATATTCAGAAAGGCACTCTCAGAATCCAGGCACCAGTGGCTCATGCCTGTAACCCTAGCTACTCAGGATCCTGAGATCTTGGGATTATGGTTCAAAGCCAGCCCAAGCAGGAAAGTCCATGAGACTCTTATCTCCAATTAACCACTTTAAAAAGCCTGAAGTGGATCTGTGATTCAAATGGTATAGTGCTAACCTTGAAAAAACAAAAGTTCAGGAAGAATTTTCAGGCCCTGAGTTTAAGCCCAAGACTGGCAGGAAAAAAAAAGAAAAGAAAAAGAAAGACACATATAGAATAGAACTATTTGGATATGTTTGGGGAGTGAAATCTTTAACTTCTCATAAATAAATAAAATCATTGTAAAGCTCTTTTATAAAATGAACTCCATAAACCCAATTAAAGTGTTATTTGACTTACACATATTTGTTGCCCACAGACAGTAAGGGTCAGTAAAGAGAAAGATCATCAAGGCTACACAAGGTTGATTGTGTGACCTTGAGCAGGTCATTGAATCTCTCTGGGATTTTATTTTCTTGTGGCAGAGTTCAATCTATTTTTTTCCTTTACCTTAGAAGAAATGTGGTTTTTTTCTTCAATCAGAGGAAATATTTTTAAATCTAGGAAATTACTTTAATATAAAACTATGATTTTAGGAGAGAGCTATCCGCCTAAGTCTTTTATGGCCTCTTGTCTGGGCAGTACGCTCTTTCCTGAATGATGCAGACACCTGTGGACAGCAGACTGTCAGACCTTAGAAAGAACTACTTACAGACATTCAGGCACGTGGGAAATTCCTTTCTATATCATCAGCCCAGCGTTTGCCTATTTTATATCTCATGCTCTGGAGAGCTACAAGCAGAGCACTAAGTTTCTAGTACTATTTTCAACACTTAGAAATAACAAAAGGCCTTAAGTTGGTGTTCAGTTTGAGACACATAGCTGCATTTCAGCATTTAAAATGAGAAGGAACTGAAGCTAAGTAGAAAATTATTTGTTGAGCCCCAGCTGACACTGCATGATGATTCTGATATGCTTTAAAAGATTAATCTAAATCGAAGTGCTTTAGCTCATGCTGATTTCCCCATTGCCGATAAAGACCTTGCAGGCAAACCCCCAAGTATTGTATCTTAATATATCTATTTTGGGGAACCGCCTGACAGTCCTGACCTTTTTTTTAACATGTGTATAAAGTCTAAGAAATATTTATCTCTGAAAAGGGTCTTGGTTGACAAGGTTTAGTTGTGGGGAAAGCCTTTGGAGCCTTGCTTTTTTTTCTCTTGTCTGCCTTCTGACACAGTTAGAATCTCATAGGTTTTGTTTAGCTTCAGTTTCCTCCCAGTGCTCAGCTGTCATTCCAGGTGATATTGCTGATTGGAGCAAACATTAATCTGCTGAGTACATACTCCCAAGAAGTTAAAATAATTTTTATTTCTTTAACGAAAAATTCCCCTCCCAAGTGGAGCAGACAACTGCTACTAGAGCCATACTCTGGAACTGAGGCCTGAGGGAGCAGATGACCTGGTCATCTGACTTAGCTAGAGTTGTAGAGCAGTGAGGTTTCATAATGGTAGCCCTGCAGCGTGTATCTTCCCCTCCCTGAGAGCCACTCTCTCCCTTGCAATATGCAAGTCTGTTCCAGAAGGGAAAATTGTCCCAAAGAGGTCTCTGTCACAGGTATTGACTTGAGACAAGGCTCTGGCCACCATACCAAGCAGCCTATTCTTCTCCACACATGAATTTTTATTTTTTTGTTTTTTAGTAAGTTCTGTGGCATAGTTGCTTTGAAAGAATTGCCCCCTGTCTTCCTGCCGAAATTAGTTTATTCAACTTAATTAGATCAACAATTGCAGCCATGGCCCTGGCTCATTCATTACTCTAATTGCCAATGTAAGATGTGCAGACTGATATGAGTTCTATTAAGCACATCAATTTTCATGTGGCCAAACAGGTGTTTCATAAGGGATTTAATGCCCTCTCCCTAGACGTTAGCAACAGATGTTAGGTAATTTTTTTTAAATGTTCTCTTTTCCTGTTTGGCTTCTGCATGAGACAAACATTGTGAAATGCATGAGCCTCGCTCTGTAAAGCTGAAACCCAGAGCCAGATAATATGCAGGAAGGCGCATGCTTAAAACCCTAAGGGCTTGTACCTGTAAGTTGTGAGCAATGACTCTGCTCAGATTATTTATTGAGAAAGGATTCTGCATGTTCCAGCAGGGTCATGCCTAGGCTCATCTGTTCCGTTGCCTGACTGGTCCTTAATACTTTCTTCCTGGGAGAGATGTTTGCCCAATTTTACACTGACCTGTACTGCTAGGAAGTGCTATCCAGCTGTGGTTCTTAAAGCACCTGCTTCAGCATAAAAGCTGCTCATTATCAAATTTTCCTTGGAAAGTTCTCGCAAGGAAGCCATACCTTAATGTGAAGCTTGAGCTTGTCTAGGAGTAAGCTCAGGGTTCCTCTGGACCAGTTCTCTTTTCACCTCTAATCCCAGAGCTCACAGCAGGAGCAAGAGGGATGTGGGGTGGTGGTGAGAATGAAGTAAGATCTAGGTTAAAGCCAGCATCCTGCTCTGAATGCCAGAGAGAAAAATCCCATTCCCTAAAAGACTTCTGCATATGTATTAGCTAGTTGACCTCTGAGACTTTTTTCATGTCTTCAGTATGTCAATTACTTTTTAATCTTGATTGTCATTATAAAGGTGATGTATAGAGGTGTCACAGTTATGTAAGTCAGATAAAGGGTATATTTCTTTTTGAACAGTGTCACCCCTTCCTTCAGAAGTCTCTCCGTTTTTCCCTTCTGTCACCACCCACAAGTTGCATAGTTCATTTTCACATAATGTCTAGTGAGTATTACGGCTCCTTTAGTTGTCCTTTATTCACTGATAATAATCCAGCTTTTACAGTGGGTTAGGTTTCCTTGAATAGATTGGCTTACAGTAGAACCATGTCATTTCAGAAGACTTTTTTTTTCTTTTGCTAGTCCTGGGGCTTCAACTCAGGGCCTAGTTACTGTCTCTGAGCTTCTTTTTTGCTCAAGGCTAGCACTCTACCTTTTGAGCCATAGTGCCACTTCTGAGTTTTCTGAGGTACTAAAGAATCAAACCTAGGGCTTCATGCATACTAGACGAGCACTCTACACTAAGCCACATTTGTAGCCCAAGAGTCAAATATTACAAGTTTGTCACATAACTAAGACTTTATGCTATCACAAACTGAAATTTTTTTGTAATTGTCTTTAAGTAGATGTACAAAGAGTTTCAATTCAACATGTCAATCTATGAGCACTCTGTATCTTGGTCAATGTCACCCTATCACAAATTTTAAAAGGAAAGTTAATACAACTTAGCACAGTAAATGGATTCTAGCTAACTAAGCACTACATTTGCCTCTATAAGACATCTTCTGAAAATAACTTAATCAGGACAGTTTCCTGAGACAAAGAGCCAAATTCCAGTTCATTTCTCTACTCAGATCCATGATTGATATTATTTGGCCTGAAAACTTCAATGGCTTTTCTTTTGTGTGTTTTGGTAGGTATGTTTGTATGTCTGTATGTGTGTTGGGAATATGAAACAAGTGTATCTTGGCTTCTATTGTCTCTGATTTCAGTCTAAGTAAATGTTTGATTAAATGTATAGAATGCTGTCTCTAATGTGTCCCTCTCTCCTTACTAGATTGTCCTATTAACCCACTCCTCTGAGGCCATCTCATTTCTTGCAGATGAATGATGCTATGGGATTTGAATTGCCCTGGGTGTATTTTGTCAGTCTCGTCATCTTTGGGTCATTTTTCGTACTAAATCTTGTACTTGGTGTATTGAGCGGGTAAGCTACACCTCTTTCATCTTGAAAGCAGAGTCCTGAGGACAGTTGCCAAGACCACACAGACTTTACTAGAGGGGGCCGCAGAGTGGGTGCCAAACACTTTATGTCTGCTTTGAGATGTGTTTTGTTTTTTTTTTCTGCTGAGGCTTCCCAAATCAAGCTGTTTCCTGGAACCTTACCAGCCTTCATGAAAGAAAGTTATAGAATAATTATCGAACAGAAATTAATCCGCATTGTTGCTTGGAATTTAAATAGTTTCCATTGCTTGCCCTTTTGTCTGTCTTAAAATGAGATACATTTATAATTGCCTTTTTGGTCTGGATCCAAATACAATGCACATTAATTGGTGAAAATCTGTAGTTAAATGAACTGGGCTGTGCTGACTCTTGGTAGACCCTTTTTGTAGATTTCCGCAGCAGAACTTGTCCTTACTTGAAAAAATTTGCAAGGATGTCAGCCCATTCCCTATCTTGGAAATTCTAACCTTTAGCCTAAGTACTGAGTAGTCTGGCAGCTGCGTCTGGGGCTCTGCTCTTTGGTAAATGGATAACTGATAACTGATTTCCTTACATTTTACAGGTAAATGATGCGATAGGATGGGAATGGCCATGGGTGTATTTTGTTAGTCTGATCATCCTTGGCTCATTTTTCGTCCTTAACCTGGTTCTTGGTGTCCTTAGTGGGTAAGCAGTTGGATTCCTGTTGCACATTCTCCAGTTGCCATGTGCAAGGCAGCTCTGCGTGTCTCCCAGCTGCTCTCTGATGGCTTCTCTGCATGTGTTTTGGACTCTGATGTCCCCTCAGTGTGTTGCTCTTGGATTGAACTGTGATTCTTTCTGCCTGTATCTGTCTGTGAGATTCTGTTCCTCATGCTTGCCAAACACTGTTAATTTAATGAAAATGTTTTCCTAAAGCATTTACTAGAGGTGGATTACAAATGAGTAAAAGGCTTTTCAGCATTTGTCTCCCCCAAGCAGGGACTTTTGTCTCTTGTGGGTCTTTTCATGAATACATAACCTAGCCCCCTTTTTAGTCATGCTCAGGCCATTATAAATACTTCCAGTAGTGTTTCAGATTTTGTTGTGGAGGAGAAATAAACCTAGATTAGCATATAAATATGTAGCAGTTTCAAAACCTTCCTGAGATTATAATCCTTTATTAGCTTGGGTTTTTGGTTGCTGTAACTGTGTGGTTTCCCCCTTTTCCTTCAGTTTTAATCATACCTCATATAGTCTTTTCTTAATGCAGAATGGTGATCAGGTTTTGCACATACATGTCTTAGGGCCTTAATCATAGTCCTCATCCTGTGGCCATGATTTTTCAGGTTCATTTTGTTTAACCCCTCATCTCCAGACTGACTCTCCATTCAGAGAGCTTAGTGGAGACTGATTCAGAAAGGGGATACCTGTGTTGTAGGGCTGTGCCCTGCCTGGGAAGGAGGTGCAAGCCAGAGCCCCTGTGGGCAACCAGGCATCCCAGGAAGGTTCTCACAGAAGCAATCCTGGGCTGTCTAGGCTTGCTCAGGAGCAGTTCAGCCTAAAGCCAATGTGACCAGAAGGTGGAAGTGGGCACCTGAAGGTCCAAGAGGGGCTCTTGTCCCTCTGAGGAGCCTTTCTCCTGCCCTGAGCTCTGACATTCATAGGAGAATGTTGATGGACTTGATTCCATCTAGTTTATTTCCTCCTCGCTCAACTTATCTTGCTCTTTCTGACACTGTATCTTAGGGAAGTGATATCTTCATCTATCCCCAGTTAGTAAAGAGCCCTTTATTGAATTTTTTGAAATACTGCCTTTTGCAGAATGAAAGAAAAGACTAATTCCCTATCCTGGTTTCCTTTCTTCACACTTTTCTCAGCATACCCTACCTGTACTTAGGAAATATGCACTACAAAGTCCCAGATTGAGAGTGAGCAATTCCATACCATGGAAACACAACCCTGTTAAATCACTATCCAGAAAGGGCCTAGGAGTAGTACTTCTCACCCCCCATTGAGAGGACTGAGGGCCAGGTCTGAGCTGGAGCAGCACTGCCCTCTTTCCTGCCTGAGCCTTCTTCTACCGAGAACTTTCAAAGACTTTTCTCTTAATTAGCCTCTGTGGTGTCAGGTCAGAGTCAGGTAGTGAGAGTGGCATTTAGCCCTAAAAAAAACTTTGCCACAGGAACTGTCCATAAAAGGTTAACAGCAGATGTGTTGTGAATTCCTTGGCGCCTCATGTCTCCTAGGCCCAACCAAACTGACGGAGGCCATGGAAACCACTAATTTTAACAGTGCCAGTGACATGCCTTATCTTTAGCTTCTTGAAGCAAGAACTGTTGCCCTAGCATGATGAAGCAGAAGTATGAGCCAAATTGTGAGGTGCTTAAAAAAATTGGGAAAAGATAGGGGGACTTCTCATTGTATTGATGGGGCTCATTGTAAATCTCATTGTCCTCCCCCTACCCCCCGCCCACTCTAGCAATTCCCTGAGCTGCTCTGCTTGACTACATCCCCTTTACTTCCCTATTTGTATTTTTTTTCTCTTCAAATCAATGCAAAAAAATTTATTTTAAGATTCTTCACAATCTTTTTGGGGGAACACTAGAGGTGTTACAAAACCAGAAGGACATAAATGTCAAAAGGAAGATGACTTCTGTTGCATAACTCCTAAGGGACTGTCAGAGTAACACAATCATAATCCCCAAAGCACTAAATTAAAAGTCTGCCTCCCATCTTAGACACTTCAGTCAAAGATGGAAGACTTAAAAAAATGCACACATCCTCATGAAACAACTAGTTTACTGAAGAATATCTTGTGAAAAATTGCAAGTTTATGGAAGACATTATTTTTACACTAAAATGAAACTATGAAGGAGAATGCAAATGCTACATTAATGTTCAAAAGAAAGCCCAGTGATTTTTAGCTGTCAGTTCACACTGTGCCCAGACTTCTTGAGGCTACACACTGTCTCTACTCGCCTGGAAGCCACTTTGGTAGGAAATGCTAAGGCCTGCTCTGGGTGAAGTAAATAGAACAGCCTGCAAAGCAAAGAATCCCTCTGCCATGTTGACTATTAGGTCAGCAGTTGCTGAGTTTCTGATGAGTGCTTGGCTCTGGACCAGAGGCCAGGGGTGCCAAGATGTTTAAGACACTAACAGTGGCCTTGGGCTCAGGCTTTCCTTGTCTAGTGGGTGAGACCTGTGTAAGCAGTGAAGTATGACACATGCCAGAGCAGAGATATAGGCTGGAGCCTTTGCATCTTGAAACAGGAGAGGTATGTGTGTCCAGCAGGGAAACCATCAAGGTACTGGCATGATTCTACTTCCTCCAACACTTCCTTGAACTTCTCTGCCTAGCCATACCCCTCTTTCCTATTTTTATGTTTTAATTAAAGAAAATTTATTTTAATTTTAAGATTCTTCACAGTTTTCTGAGAGAGAGAGAACTAGAAGTCTTATGAAACCAGAAGGACATAAATGTCAAAAGGAAGAGAATTTCTGTAGTATAGCCCCTAAGGGACTGTCTGGCTACAGAATGACTGACGTTTGTTCCCCCAAAGCACCAATTAAAAGGCTCACATCTTAGTCAATACCACATTATTGCCTTCTAATGAAGAAACGAATGTTAGATGATGTTGTGTATCCATAAGCCTGCTAACCATATCTTTTAAAGATTTTTTTAATGCTCTTTGGCTTCTTTGCTTTTTGTGTGGCCATGTCATCCATTGATTCTTGTTCTGACTTTACACAGTTGCTTTGGTGTTTCTGTTTGTTTGTTTGTTTTTGTTATTTTTTTTTGTCAGTCGTGGGGCCTGAACTCTGGGCCTGGGCGCTGACCCTCAGCTCTTCAGCTCAAGGCTACTGCTCTACCTCTTGAGCCACAGTGCCACTTTCGGCTTTTTCTGCTTATGTGGGGCTGAAGAATCGAACCCAGGGCTTCATGTGTGCAAGGCAAGCACTCTTCCACTGAGCTGAGCCACCTTCCCAGCCCCTGGTGTTTATTTTTAAATTATTTTAAGACTAATTCTCTGGGAAAAATCTTTGGTTTGACAACACACTTCTTTTTTTTTTTAACCTCAAGATGAGTATGGAATTTATGGATTCTGTGCCCCCATTATGATCCCATTGTGACCAAGGAATTACCAAGTGTGGCTCTTTTAATTCTAAATCCAGACAGGTTAGCATGCCTCAGTTTCTTTCACTGACTTTTAAAAGCATGGTGACTTTTTTTACTTTTCAACTTGTTCATTTAAGGTTCAAGGCTTTCTTCAGTCCATAGGTACCTAAGAGTACATAGTTAACTATGTAGTGTCTGGACCCTTTGAAAGGATAACTGTAGTGGACAGTAGTATGCTGAAAAAAAAACTCAGTTTGCTTCTTCACTTTAGGACCTACCTGCCACTGACCACACCTGTGGTACTGGTGTCTGAATTGTCCAGGTGGAAAACTCCCCAGGCCTTTGAGATATGGCTTAGTCCTAAATTCTGTCCTGCTAGTACCTGGGACTTGCTCAGTTATCCTTAGCCCAATCTTCTTATCCCTGAACCAGGAAGAATTTTGTCTTGCTGTTGACCTCACAGGGTGATTTAAATCAATGATTGTATACTTACTTTAAGAAAGATCTAAGGATTTTACTCTTTTAATACATCGTCAGTTCATAGATCTCATTCTCCTCTCCTCCTTGGGCAAAATAGGAACATTTGAGGGGCTCTTTGGAGATTCTGAAGTATAGGATTTTCTAAGAAATGAACAAGAGGAGCATACTTTACTGTACTGTGTGCAGGCCAAGAAATGGCCATGGAGGGTGTGGTTGTTCTTTTTCTGCTGTACAGTATTGTACAGATCTAAATGATTGTTATTCTTGATAATTTTTCAGAAATGGAGGGGCGTGGCATTTCTGAGACATGATGGGTAGGTGCCCAGCTTAGAGTCCAGTAACCATGATGTGAGTATTCTATGTTTTACCAGTTGTGAAGTTTGGGAAGAATCCTTACCTCCTTGAGATTTTACTTTATTCATGTATATATCTGTTAATTAATCTAGTAGTGTCACAATAAGGCTTCAGTAAAGAGAACAATATGGAGTGTTTGGTCTTTTGTTTGTATAATGGCTTCAACAAGAGAAGGTATGGGATTTGATACAATAAAATTATCTAATCACTTCAGCCCTTTTAAACCAATTCATAATAATTGATCAAGATAAGTCTGCAATAGAGAGAAGTCAAAGTTATGTGGGGTTTTTTTTTAGTACTGAGGAAGAAATCAAAGTTTTCAAATGTGTTATTTTATAGGTAGGTGTGTATGTTGATGTATATAGCATGAATGATACAAGCCAATGTTTATAAAGAATATTACTATATAAGTCATTTCCTATGAGTGCTTTTAAGACTAGATTGAGATAATTTATAGTTTACCTAAATTAAAACTTTCAACTAACATCCTACAAAAATATTTGAAATACTTTCTGAATCAGAACTGGTATATTTCTAGGTAATAACTGCTCTTAACGAGCAGCTTTTATAACATAAAACATTGCAAGCCAATATAGAGCCGGTGGAGAGGGAAGGTAGTGATGGTGTTGATGGGACTGAAGACTGTTTATCAGCATTTTACAGAATGGAAATCATGTTGGATCATGAGCATTTACTCCCTGGTCCATTTATATTCATATTGTAATGGAACAGGCAATTGATCATTTCTTCTTGACTAATGGCTTGAAAGGCAAAACATACTAGTACATTGTGGTTGTATCATTTGTGAATATTTTCTAAGTGGACATATACCCTCTTGGAATAAGAAGGTATAAGAATACATTTTTCATGACTTGGCTTAGATTTTTCTCTCATTCACCATTCTACCAGCATTTACTAACAGAAGATAAACAACAGAAATTCCTCTCTATACTCATTTAGACATTTCTGCATCTTAGTCAAATTGACAGGAGGTCATGAGGTGAGGTTTGGATCATGAGATGACCAGGTTATCAGTGTGACTTGCTACCACTGTTTGACAGAATAGAAATATACTGAGTTAATAAGAATTCCATACCGTAATCAACAAATGGCAAATGGTTCGTAGGCACTAAAAGCAAAGGGACAGTGGAGGACTCTTTGTAGGGTTCTCGTGCTTACAATTTTTCCATATGTGCAATTAATAGTGATCAGGCTAGCAGAAGGCCAAAGATACCCTTAATGCTCATTTGTTTGTTAGCAAAGTATTTCCCCATATCTAGGTCTTTTTTTTTTTTTTTGCTTGAGTAAGCTTTCATTGTGAAAGACTTGTCCACATAGCTGGGTGACTTTTTTTGTACTGAACATTGAAGCAGTGCTGTGAATGGGGTTGAAACAGAGGTCAGGGTGCTGGAAAGAGCCAGAGTCCTTTAGTAAAACCTCATGTGCTTTGTCTTTGGCGGGACAAGAAAGAAAACAACCTTTTGCTTTTAGATAGACGAATGCTAAATTTCCTCTTTGTAGTAAAGAACCAAGCTAAACGTTTTTATATACTTTTGAACACTGAGCTTTCTTGTTATAGAGTTAAGAGGCTGTCATGGGTAGCTGACAGCGGGATCCTGGTGTTGTTGGTACCATGGTACCAAAAGTGCACAGGCTGATAGCCACACCTGACATTAACAAGTGAGTGGTAACCTCTCTGCCACTGGCTCACAGCTACTGTTGCCATAGAAATGGCTGTTGGGATCAGTAGAAACAAGGTAAGTGAAAGTTTTCGCTGATCCTTGTTTCCATTAAGCTGACGTCTGTTTCCCTAGTAACAGCAGTGGACAGCAGCCAGGCACTAGCAACAGATTCAGTAGATCACTCTCACTTTTCAGCTGTGGCTATCATCTGTTCCTGACCACATTTTTTTTGATAACATGTAGTACAGAACTCTGAGGACCTAGGAGGCACCTCTGGCCACATGTGCCCCGCTAGGCATCCATTTGCCCCTGGCAACCCCTGTCCAAAGTAGATTGTCTGCAGTCTTCCCTCCATCTGGGCTCTAGCTTGTTGATAGACAGTTTAGAAGAAGGTAAAGGTTGTTGTGGGCAATCATGCTGCAAAGCAGACTGTTGAGTCTGTTGATCTCAAATCCAAGGGGAAAAGAATTGATTACTGTGCTTTCATGCACATACCAGCTCTTTAGAAAGCTGTTGATAGCCTAACAGTTGAAATTAAAACCATAATTTTCCTGTGTTCCCTATTCAGCTGGTGGCATTAACAGTTGCCATTACTTCTACAATGGAAAGGATGTTTATGAGTTTAATAATTTGACTTCTTATGAGAAACATATTGATGACTGTCTCTAAGATGCTTCTGTCAACCTTGTTTTTTGTTCCTTCTGTACAGTATTCTTTTACAGGCTTCTAAGTCTGCTTGCAGAAATCAAATATTGGTATTACAGGACAATTTGGAATACAAAGACTACCATGTCTATTGTATATGGGACTGTTCTTTATTAGTCCAGCAGTTGTCTCTCTACTGGATTTTCATATTACTATTTCAGCAAATATATGCACCTGTGGTATGTTCCTACCTATATGAAACGACATTTACAGCTCCCACACAAGGGACAGTCAGTGCATATAGGGAGAGGCATGGATGAGTGATTGATTGTCAAACTTTTAAATACTATTTTTGAAAAAAGGTATTTTCATAGAAAAAACACAAACAAAATCATGCACTTCAGTTGTATCTAACTAAAAGAGCACTGGAAAACTGTGGATTCTCTGGCTTTGGATGGCTTTCTGAATAACTTCATTCTTTAACTCTGGAATAAGATAACTATGCTTGTCTTAGAGGGAGTATTTAGAGGATGATATTTAAATACTTCTGTATCACCTGGCTAGGTTCAGTGTAACAGGTGAATAAGAAGCAGAAAATCTTGCTAGATATATATTTTGTACTCTCTCTTAGACTACTTCAAAAGAATGACTTTCCACTCAGTGAATATTCTTTCTCCCTCTTTAAAATTTTATTGGTATGTAGTAATTTACAAGAGAATTCAACTGTGATATTTTCATCCATACATACAGTATACTTCTGTCATATTCCTCCCTCTGTTACTCCCAATGAACATGTCTTGAGTGCTTACTCACTGTAGGTAGAGCAATCCCAAGTGTTCTCTGAGGCAGTGAGCTCACAACAATGAGCTGAGACAAATTCTTGTCTTAGCCAGATGACATGGTTTAGACCTGCAGTCCTAGCACTGAAGAGACTGGGGAAGGAGGCTCACAAGTTCAAGACCAGTTTGGATTACATAGCAAGACCCTATCTTCAAAAAAAGTTTTAAGCTGGGAACGGTAGTATGTGACTATCGTACATCCTATCTATGTGAAAGGATCACAGTTCTGGGCCAGAATCAAGCAGAATCTGTGGGATTCCATCACCAATGGAGGAATCTGACTGTGCTGGTGTGTCCTTATCATCCCCGTTATAATGGGAAGCCTAAATTTGATGGATTGGGTTCATGCCCTGTTATATACTTCTTTCAAATAAGAAGTGCAAAAAAGAGCTGGAAGCACAATTCAGCAGGAGCTCATCTGCTGACCATGCATGAGTTCAAATCCTAATACTGTCAAAAAGGGAGAAGTATTTTTATGAACTTAAAAGTTATATCTAAATGGAAGGCAAAATTATGATTAAAATTTTTTATGACTGCTGTGAGAGAAAGATTAAGGGTTGTGAGAGTGACCATAGGCACAACTGGAGGGATATGGAAGGCATCCTGGAAGCAGTAGTCTAACTAGCTCTTATCATGTGATAATGATCTGGGACAGTGTTTCATACCAAGACCTTACAATAATAGAAGATTAAAGAATGGCCAGATGAGCCCGTGTTTTCAAATCACTACTTTAAACCTGTTCAAGGAGTTGAAGAAAAAGATGGACATAATAAAGGAGTTGATAATAAATCTCAGCAGTGGGATAGAAACAATATTATTGGAAAAAAAGATTAGACACTTCAGAAAAAATTTGAGAGCCTACTGATATATAAAGCAATAAAAAAGCAATCTGATACTGTAAAATTGTAATTCTAGAAGAAGAAAGTGATGACAGAAGGGAAAAATTTAGGATATCATAGCTGAAAACATTGCAAATTTTATGAAAACTTTAAATTCACAGACCCAAGAAGCTCAACAGATGTCAAGCAGTATTAGTATAAGCACAAAGATAGTAACTCCTAGGCACATCAAATTCAAGTTGCTGAAAGTAAAAAATCAAAGAGAATACTTTAAAAGAGACCAAGGGGGAACGACACATTACATAAGATCTCATTGGCTTATTTTCAGAAATAGTTTGAGAAATCCATACAACAATGAGTGACACCTTTAAAGATAGAGATATAGCTTAGAGATAGAGTGCTTGCCTTATAAATATAAGACCCTGGGTTTGATCCTCAGAAGCAGAGAGAGAAAGAGACAGATAGAAACAAAGGGACAGAGAGACAGAAAGATACAGAGGGCTAAATAAGTTGCAAAACTTTTGTAGAATTTTTTTTATAAAGCAAAAAGTTAGACTAAGGCAAAAAATTTCAAATAAAAGCCATGAAAATTGGTCACCAAAAATTTTGTACTACAAGAAAAATTAAAAGAAAATCTCTAGGCTAATAGAAGATAATTTATTTTAAAATGACCATAAAATGACAAATGTGTAGGCAGAGATAAAAGGTTTTTTATTCTCCAGATTTTCTTTAAATGACGTCATGTAAAGTACTAAACATATCATGATATTATAAGATGTATAACAGGATTAACTGTAGAACAATAGAAGCACAAAAGTTAGAAAGTAGGTAAGTAGAGCTACACTATAGTAAACATCTTAACATTGTTTATTAGATAATGAGGTCATTCATATATATGTGTGTGTGTGTGTATATATATATATGAATTCATAGTGTGTATATATATATATATATATGAATTCATGGTAATTTAAGGAGGTATAGGATTATCTCTAGACCAGTAGGTTTAAAATAAAATACTACAAGCCAAAGAAGAGATCAAATGAAATACCAAGTAGTTATGAATTATCCTAAATAAGTCAAGAAGAGAAAGGGAACAAAGTACATGTCTGCCCAATGAAAAATAACATCTAGCATAGTGATGCAAACCTGAAATCCCAGTACTTGATAGGCTGACATAGGACTGCAAATTTGAGATCAGCCTAGGCTACATAGCAAGTCTGTATCTAAAACAAATAAGTTCAGCCAATAATCTGAGCTACTCATGAGAGAACTGGAAGACCAAAGTTTAAAGCCAGCCTGAGCAGAAAAGTCCGCAAGACTCTATCTCCAATTAACTAGCAAAAGACAGGCTAGAGGTATGGCTCAAGTAGTAGAGTGCATCTGTGAGCAAGAAAGACAAGTGAGGTACAAAGTCCTGAGTTCAAGACCTAAAAGTAACCCTCCCAAAAACCAAATAGCAAGAAATAGATTGAAAAGGCAATGACATCAGTAATTGCATTAAATGAAAAATGATTACATCATTTTAATTGACAGTATAGAATGCAGTGGAAGGGGTGACAATAATCAAGTACATTGTACTCATAAATTGTGTTGAATTGAAATTCCTTTGTACTACTATAAGATAATTTTAAAATGTTTAAAGAAAGTGCAAGATTTTATAAACAGGATACAATTCAAAATAAAACAGTGAAGCATTCTGTATTTATACCAGAAAAATGCACACTGGCACAAGGATTATTTCTAGAAGCAAGGATGTTTAGGAGATACAGACATTGCTTTCATAATCATGAAAAGGTCAGTCCATCAAGAAGACACAATGATCCTAAATATGTTTGTACCTAATAACAGCTTTAGTATGTTTGAAGCCAAACTGTCACAATTAAGTGGAGAAATCAATGAGCATACAAATGAAAAAGCTTTATTATTCTTTCTCAATAAATGATAGAAAAAGTGAAGCAAAAGCAGCACCTATAGACAATATCTAAATTATTTGTAGCTGTGTTAATTACTACTTATTGAGCCTAATTGATATCTGCAGAATACTGTATGCTTCACTGCAGAATACTATTTCCAGGGGCTGGGAGGGTGGCTCAGTGGTAGAGTGCTTGCCTTGCATGCATGAGGCCCTGGGTTTGATTTCTCAATACCACATTAACAGAAAAAGCCCGAAGTGGCACTGTGGCTCAAGTGGTTGAGGGCTTGCTTGAGCTTAGGGACAGCACCCAGTCCCAGAGTTCAGGCCCCACGACCGACAAAAAAACAAAAACAAAAGCAAAGCTATTTCCAGAGCACATGGAGCATTCACCAACATTGATTATGGGCATAACAAGTCTCACTTAAGCTCTAAAATCTGAGATTTTAAAAAGTAAACTTTTTAACTTGTATAGATTTAGAATAGAAATCAGTAATGACCTGTCTAGAAAAATCTCCCAGATACTCATACAATAATACATTTCTAACTTGTAACTCAAATTACCAGAAAAAAGACAAAACTTTTTTTAGACAGTCTCACTATGTAGTACATGATGGTCTTAAATTCATGATTCAGATGAACACCCAACATGTCCAGCTTAAAAATGGAAAACATTTTAAGCAATCATAGAAATACAGTTTTTCCCTTTATGCATTTCTTAGAGGGAAATTTATAGCTATGTTAATAAGGAAAATGGTTTGATTTCATTTAGCTGCATTTCTATCAACCAATCTAAACAAAAAAACAAATAATATTAGGGTGAGTAGAAAAAGAGAATAATTAATAAAATTGTGACTCATACCTATAATAATAATAACTCAAGAGGTGAGATCTGAGGGTTGTGATTTGAAGCCAGCCCAGACAGAAAGGCTTTGAGACTATTTTTAATATTTTTATTGTAAAGATACTGTTTAGAGAGGTTACAGTAATATGAGTAAGGTAATGTGTACATTTCCTCTTGAGTATTGTTACCCCCTCCTTCGTTTTTCCCCTACCATCTCTTCCCTTCCAACCTCCCAAACTCCTCCTCCTCCCACCCTGAAGTTGTAAAATTCATTTTCAACAGTGTCTTGTACATCTCATTGTTACAATGGGTCACCCTATATCATTATTTCAGCGCTTTGTTATTTCCCTTCCCCTCCCCAAATTAGAAAAATGTATATACAAGATGTAGGGCACCAGAATCAAATACAGTGAAAATGGGTTATTCCATGGGGGAGGAACATACAAAAGAAACAAAAAAAATCACGTAGTACATTATAAGTACATTAAAAACAACAGCAAGAAAGATAAAACCTCTCGTGTCCCTATCTTGGGGTTCATTTTGCTTAGCATCATCTTACATGGTCATATGTACATAGCTTTTGACCTTTTCTGTTTGTCCTAGACATATACTAGTTATTGCAAATAAGGGAAACCATGGGACCTATGTTTCTTT
>NW_012267348.1:3725295-3730502 GCF_000151885.1 Dipodomys ordii | reverse complement strand
GTGTGTGTGTGTGTGTGTGTGTGTGTGTGTCTCCATGGGCTTCAACTCAGGGCCTGGGTGCTGTCCCTGAGTTCTTTTGTTCAAGGATAGTGCTCTACCACCTAGAGCCACAGTACCACTTCCAGTTTTCTGGTGATTAATTGGAAATGAGTCTCTTGGACTTACCTTCCCGCGCTGACTTTGAACCACTATCCTCAGATCTCAGCCTCCTGAGGAGCTAGCATTTATAGATGTGAGACAGCAGTGTGCCCAGCTATGTCTATATATTTTAGATATACACCAGATTCCTGCTTTCTTTCATTTTTTGTAAATATTTTTATTATTACTATAAAGATGATATACAGAGGGTTACAGTTACATAAGTCAGGTAAAGAGTACATTTCTTCTTGGGCAATGTCACTTATTCTCTTATGTTCTCTCAGTTTCTCCCTCTCCTCTCTACCCACAAGTTATATAGTTCATTTTCAACATAGTATCTAGGAAGTACCACCTCTGCATTTGTATCCCCTTTGCCCTCCATTTCTGGGCACCCACTTTCCTCCCAAAACAGATAAATGAGCAAACCAGAAACAAAGATAAGAAAACAAAAATAACAACAAAGAAAAAAACCCTCTTGTTTCCATTTCCTGGAGTTCATTTTGATAAATATTTTAGATGATCAGGGACACATAGGCATTGTGCCTTTGTGTTCCTCCCCTATTTCTTCCTTTTTTAAAAATGGCACTATGCGGCTTCAAGTAAAGGAAAGTTATGTGGACACTTGTAGTCTAAAATTTCCAGTGTAAAACAAAAGTATCCACATTCATCCTCAGATCATCAATAACATAAAAACCCTGAGTATTCATTATTTACCTGGTTATTGAACAGCTACCAGTGATCAGGTTTTGTGATTAGGAAAATTATATAAAGGTAAAACAGAGCTTTCAGTATGATGTGTGAAAGAGAATATTAAATAGCCAGTTGCATGGCTTTGAAATAAGGTCTATAAATACAGAATTTAGAATCCATGTTCGAATCCAGGGATTCTTAGTATGTCAGAGGAATGTCCTTACATCCTGTCCTAGCCCAGGGTATGGTATGTGGAAGAGCAGTTAAGGCAGAGGTAGACCTCAGAAATAGTACCTCCTGTGCACTGGAGCCAAAGAAGAACACTGTAGCTCAGAGAAGTAAATAATCTTTGCTTGACTCCTGAGGAAGATGAAGTCAGGAAGGAGGAGGGAGACACACAACCAGACAGCTAATTCATGCCTTCCCTCCAGGGTGGACTACAACAAGTTAGTGGTTCTTGAGGGTTTCTCTGTGCATGGTGGCTCAGCTGCCAGTTCCTGGATTCCCTGCATGGCAGATAACACAACCTAGTCATTAAAAACCAGGAAATACCTACTTTGAAAATGGTTCATCTGGGGCTGGGAAGGTGGCTCAGTGGTAGAGCGCTTGCCTTGCATGCATGAGCTCCTGGGTTTGTTTCCTCAGCACCACATAAGCAAAAAGAAAAAAGCCAGAAGTGGTGTTGTGGCTCAAGTGGTAGAGCACTAGCCTTGAGCTGAAGAGCTGAGGGACAGCGCCCAGGCCCAGAGTTCAGGTCCCACGACCAGACCCAAAAATAAAAAAAAAAAAAGAAAATGGTTCATCTTTTCCAAAATGGAAACAACTTTTATTTAAAGCATCTTCACAAATTTTGTGTCAGTGAAAGCATGAAGGAGGGGGGAGGGGGGTGGCTGGGAAGGGATGTGAAGGGTAAACCAAAGGAGGAGGCTGCAATGCTTGGTCAGAAATGTACGCATTATCCTGCCCATGTAATTGTAACCCCTCTGTACAGTATGTTCACAAATAAAATAAAATAAAATATAAAAAAAAGCATGAAGGACATGAGAGGGGGAGGGTCATTTTGAGAAACACACCACACCATAGCTCTAGCAAACAGAAATAAGCCAGGTGGCATTGACTGCCTTCATTTACAAAAGGACTCACCCTGGGCTTAATTTCATAGTGAATTCCCAACGAATAGCCATAGCGTGGTTTGATGATTACAGGTATGACTGCTAAACCTTTTCCTCAGAGTATTTGCTGTGTACACATGGACACTCCATTTTTTTCTAGTCTCTTTGGCCTGCCAGAGTTTCCCAGCCTTTACTTAGTGGTCTGTGTCTTATTATGGCCTTTGAAGCGTACTGTCACGGATCCCCTTTCTACTTTCTTCTAACATCATCTGCCAGCAGGTCTTGTGGACCCAGTGCTGTGGTCTTGGGACCACATCCCTATCTGGTCTGTTTACCTTATACAAATTCCTCATGCAAATTCCTTTGGCAATTATTGTCTTTTCATGAAGGATGGAGAACTATGACAAAGACAACTATTTTGATGAACTTTGAACTAAGTACTATTAATTTAAAAATATTTTTTACTGTGAAACATCACAGATTTCTGCTGATTTTTTAACAAAATATATAGTTTCCTTGAACAAAACCGGAACCTGTGTGCTTCCTACAAATTAGATTTAAACATAAGAATATTCTTTGAACACATTACTTTTAAATTTTCTGTTCCATTTCCTTTATATCTGTGTAGGAGAAAGAATTTAGATCTGAGCGGTGGCCTCCACTGCTAAAAATCAAGGGGCTACTTCTTCAACTTCCCCTTCTCTTTGCCTTTATAAATGCTGCTTTTGTTTCTTGGTGAGCTTTCAAGGTCTTGATTTTACTATGATTCCTCCTTCTCCTTCTCTTCTTTCTCTTCCTTCTTTTCCTTCTCCTACTTCTTCTTCTCCTTCATATTGAGGTTTGAACTAAGGATTCTGTGCTCATTAGGCAGTTGCTCTACCACTGGGGCCATGCCTCTAGCCCCTTTTGCTTTAGTTCATTTTGAATAGTGCCTTGCTTTTTGCCTGGGCCAACTTGGATTGTAATCCTCCTATTTGCACTTCCACGTAACTACCTTGCTCAGCTTTCTATCAGTTGAGATAGGTCCAAGCTGGTCTTTGAAGTACAATCCTCCTGATCTGTCTCCAGAATAGTAGACATGAACCATTACACCTCACTTACTAGCAATCTGCTCTTGATGATTCTATTTTCCTTTATTGGTGTGTATGTGTGTGTGTGTGTGTGTGTGTGTGTGTGTGTGTGTGTGTGTGTGTATTAAAGTCATGAATTTGTCTAGATTTTGTTTGTGTGAGTTAAACTAAGACCAAAACCTACATCTAAACAAGGATGATTTTAGTGGCCCATTAGCTTAAGGGCATTTGGTAAGGAACTTTCTAGAAAACTTTTTAGAGAAAACTGTGTCCTTTTGTGTTTGTGGTAGTCATGTTTGATTTGCACTTCTGTTTCTGTGCCTGCTATAAGCTAACTGCTTTCTCTGAATCTATGAGCAGATCCAGGGGCTCCAGAGTTCAGCCTGTTAGTCCTTGGTGTTGTCAGGCTCTGGAAAACCTCTCTGCAGAGCATGGGATATGTGCCCATGTTCAGATACCACCAGGGACCTTGGGTAGGGCCAGGAGTCTCCCTGAAGTGTGCCATCTGAGGAGGAGTAAGACAGCAGTGGGAAGGACACAGGAAAGATGCTATGGACCTTATTCATGAGTTGGGACTATGAAAGAAAATCAGACTCGGTCCAGTGAGTGTCCATTTACACATCTCCCCTGAGGGCAGGAGGCTATGAGGTCAGCAGTCCCATGGCAAAGATGCTGGATGATGGGCAAATCATACTATTGGTTGGACATATATTATGGGCATAGTCGTATTACCTTGTTGAGCTTCAGTGTTGACCTTTGTGAAATGGATGTGAAAATTCTCATCCTGCTTGTCCCAAACTGAAGATAAAAGCAATGTGTGACAAAGCAATATAAAGATGCTTTGAAGATGCTATAAAATTTAAATAAATGAGAGCTTTATTTTTATTATTATTGGGGAGGGGTAACATAGCATAGACGCAGCCTTTTCTGTAAGAACCCAGGTCACCTCCACAGCTGTGCAAGCTTTGATTTGCTGAGGCTATTGTTGGGTCCTAGATAGGACTTGGGCTGGAGCTGTCACTCTTTTTTTTGCCAGTCCTGGGCCTTGAACTCAGGGCCTGGGCACTCTCCCTCAGCTTCCTTTTTGGAGCTATCGCTCTCGAAGGGCTCCTTCAAGAGGCCTTGGCTTGTTCTTTTACTTCCCTCTTCTCCATCTAAAGATCTTTGTGGGAGTCATGTGAGGATGGAGTGGGGTAGTCAAAAACCCTTTTTCAGAAGCCCTTGGGCTTCTTTGGTGTTGATGCCACTAGATTACTTGTCTACCAGGTCTTTGAGAGTGCCAGACTGCTGCAATGGGAAAGGAGCAAACAGAGGGAAGAGATCAGTTCACAGCACTCAGGCTTCCTGCTTTACCTCATGAGCTGTGGAGAAAGAAGGCCAGGAAGATGAGAGTGCAGGGCAGCATTGGGATGCTCGCTGGGGTAGGCAGACAGGATGTCTGTGGTTCCTGGGAAGTCATACTGAAAGTTCTTAGAATATTCTGCCGTATAAGTTCCTATTAGGAATTAGTCCACTTCAACCACAGGCCCCGCTGTCTGTACCCCTGACTTCTCTCCAGGGAGACTGTTATTTCAAGAGTTGACTTGTTTTATATTGAGGGGACCTGGACTGTTAGAAATGCCTTGTTGAAATCTGTTGTCATTAAACTTCTATGGGCCCTGGGGCCAGTAGCATGTCTGTCTCCTCTTTAATATGCCAGTCTCTCAGAGATCAAGTACTCTCTGTTTCCATTCAGGCTGATGGGCATTGCCTGACCCTGGGAAGGAAGGTTCATACTAAGAAGATGATGCTAGAGTATCAGACATAGGAAAGTGGCATGCAAAAGTTAGAGCTGACTATGACCACCCAGTGTGATCATTGAGTCAGCATTGGCAGCCACATAGCTGCTTCTCCAAGTCAAGATGTGAGAAAACTGGGGACTTGGTGAAAATGTTAGAATCACATTTTTATTTGTGTTAAGTCTGATCCCTCACCAGGATTTACTAAATGCCTTCTGGCCTTCTACCACCATTTTCTCTTTCCTTTGATCTCCTTGTCACACATGGCATCTATCAATCCGAGCTGATTGTGATACTCTCCTATCAGGCTTCTACGGTTCCCTGTTGCCAACGAAAAAGAAATTAACTTTCCTTAGTTTGGTATTTAAGACCCTTCACAAACTGACTCTCAGCTAGTGTGTGTGTGTGTGTGTGTGTGT
>NW_012267348.1:3718297-3725245 GCF_000151885.1 Dipodomys ordii | reverse complement strand
TGTGAACATACTGTACAGAGGGGTTACAATTGCATGGGCAGGATAATGCGTACATTTCTTACCAAGCATTGCAGCCTCCTCCTTTTGTTTACCCTTCACATCCCTTCCCAGCCTCCCCCCTCCCCCCAATCCCAATCCTTCTCCTTCCCCCCCTCACCGCACCGACGTTGTAAAGCTCATTTTGGACATGACAACTTATACTTCTCATTGTTGCAACAGGTCCACCTGTATCCTTTTCTACAGGTGTTTAACCAATTTTGCCAGCACCATTTACTGAAGAGGTGTCTTCCATTCTATTTTTTTAGCTCTGTTATTGAAGATTAGGTGGCTATAGGTCTGTGGATTCATTTCTGGGTCTTCAGTTCTATTCCATTGGTCCTCAGATCTGTTCTTGTGCCAGTGCAAGCTGTTTTGATTACTATGGCATTGTAGTAGAGTTTGAAATTTGGTATTGATATTCCTCCAGCACTGTTCTTTCTGCTAAGGATTGTTTTTGCTATTTGGGATCTTTTATTGTTCCACTGAATTTTTGGGTTGCTTCTTCTATTTGAAGAATGAGGTTGGGATATTGATGGGTATTGCATTGAATTTGTAGATAGCCTTTGGCACTATTGCCATTTTCACGATGTTAATCCTTGCAATCTAGGAGCATGGGAGGTTTTTCCACTTCCTTAGTTCTGTTTTAATTTCCTTTTTTGGGTTTTTAAAGTTTTCATCATAGAGGTCTTTCACTTCTTTAGTTAACTCCTAGGGATTTTTTTTTTGTGGGGCTATTACAAAAGGAGTTGCTTTCCTGATTTCAGCTGCACCCTTCTCATTATTGGTCACTGGTTTTTGAGGGTTAATTTTATACCCTGCCATTTTGCCAAAGTTTCGGATCAGCTGGAGTACCTTGGGAGTGGAGTCCATGGGGTTTTTCAAATACAAGATCATGTTATCTGCAAAAAGGAGAGTTTTACTTCATCTTTCCCTATTTGGATCCCTTTTATGTTTGCATCTTGTCTTACTGCTCTAGCTAGGCATTCTAATACTAAATTGAAGAGAAGTGGAGAGAGTAGACATCCTTGTTTGAGACTATTTTCTACAATTAACCACCAAAAAGTCAGAAGTAGAAGTGTGGTTTAGTGTACCACCACCCTTGAGTGAGAATAGCTCAGGGACAATGATCAGGCCTTAAGTTTGAGCCTCACACTGGCTTGCACATGTGCACATGTGAGTGTGCGTGCGCACACACACACACACACACACACACACACACACACACACACTGATAAATTACAAATATAGAGCCAAACAGTAGAGTCTCTAAAATCTTAATAAAATTGACAAACCTAATGAATTTTAACTTAATTTAAAGAGCAAAAGGAGTAAATGAGCAGTAGCAATGAAAAAAGACACATTACCACTGTAATTACAAACATTAAAATAATAAGCAAATAAAGGAAATTATTCTATGAAAATAAATTCAGTGATAGGAGAAATGGGCAAATTCTTTGAAAAGGTTTACCAAGAGGAAATAAAAATCTGATAAGCCATATATTTGCTTTTTAAATTATATTAAAAATGATAACTTTTTATTCAGATCTAGAGTTCTGGATTGAATTCTGTCATTTTGTAAAGAAATGTCATTCCTAGGAGAGAATTCATTCATCGTTTCAGTTGAGGACAAAATATAATCCAACTCAAAAGACCAGAATGATCTCAATGCCTTCTTCTGGGAGTGAGATTAAGTATCTTGTAGTGTTGGTTTAGTAGTCAGTGAAACCTTTAGCGTTTATTTATCGTGGAAGGTTTTGTTTCTCCCTCAACTATGAAGGATACCTTTGCTGAATACACTAATCTAGGTTAACTGTTGTTACCTTTCAAAGCTTCAATTATGTTCTTCCACACATTCTTCATTGCATTTCTGGTGTATGTTAAGAATTATGCTGATAATCTAATGGGCTTTCCATTATATTATGGCTTGTCCCTTTTCCCTTGATAGTCATTCTTTATTCTGTCTACTTAATGTTTAACTATAATATGTCTAGGGTGTGGCTTCTCTGATCTTGGCCTATTTGTTGTTCTGTAAGCCTCCTCTACCTGGAAGACCCTGCCTTTCTTGAGGCTGGGGAAGTTTTTAGCTATTACTGTATTGAATAGGTTCTCTATGCATGTCTTTCTTTTTTGATTGTAAGGATGATGTTTGGAGAGGTTATAGTTACAAAAGTAAGGTAATGAGTACATTTCTTGTTGAACATTGTTACCCCTTCCTCATTTTCTCCCACTTCCTCCCCCCACCCCCGCCCCCAGTGCCAAGTTGTAAAGTTCATTTCCAACAAAGTGTCTTGTGAGTATTGCTGTTGCATTGGTTCACACTTTGTCCTTTAACTCACCACTTTGTTATTTTCCCCTTCCCTTCCCCAAATTAGATAAACATATATAAGACACTGGATACCAAAATAAAAAACAGTGACAACAGGGGATAAACCAAATGGGGAGGGGCTGGGAAGGTGGCTCAGTGGTAGAGCGCTTGCCTTGCATGCCTGAGGCCCTGGGTTCAATTCCCTAGCACCACATAAGCAAAAAGAAAAAAAGCCGGAAGTGGCACTGTGGCTCAAGTGGTAGAGCGCTAGCCTTGAGCTGAAGAGCTGAGGATCAGCACCCAGGCCCAGAGTTCAGGCCCCATGACCGGACTCAAAAAAAAAGAAAAAAAAAAACCAAATGGGGAAAAAGTGAAGGAAAAAAAATAACTTCACATAGTACATTAAAAGAAGAACAAAAACACCTCTTGTTTCCATATCTTGGAGTTCATTTCAATTAACATCATTTTATATAGTCATATGGTCTCTATTCATTTCTCTTGTATTTCTTCTTTTGTGCTCATCACTTGTGTGTTTGGGCTTTTGGTAGTCGTGTAAATTCCATTCCTATTTCTTGGTGTTTGTTCAATGTTTTTAACTGACTGATTTAATTTTTGTTTTATCTTCAGTCCCTGATAACTGTTTTTAACCTGTTCTGTTCTGTTAGCTTAATTTTCTTTGTTTTGTCGGTTGTGGGGCTTGAACTCCGGGCCTGTGCACTGTTCCTGAGCTCTTTTGTTCAAGGCTAGTGTTCTACCACTTGATATACAACACCACTTCTGGTTTTCTGGTGACTAATTGGAAATAAGAGTCTCATGGACTTTTCTGCGTGTGTTCGCTTCAAACCGTGATCCTCATAGTTGAGCTTCCTGAGATATTACAGGCCACTAGCACCTAGCTCAATTAAGTTTTTTATTTTAACTATTTTATTTTAACTCTTAATTTCTAAGATTTCAATTTGACTTTTTCAAGGTCTCTATATCTTCATGAATTTCATTTTCATATTCTGCATTTTCTTCTTTATTTCATTCAGCTGTTAGTTTGAATTCTTTGAGTGTAGTTAATTGCTTGTTTGTATCCTCTGAATTTTTTCATTTGCTTATGCAGTGCTTTCTTAATTTCATGGATCATTCTTGTCTTTTATTTTTTGAATCATTGTTTGAAATTTCTTACTTTTCATCAACACACTTGCGTCCTTTACTGCTGAATTGTTGACTTTTGAAATTGACATTTTACCTTGTTCATTCATAAATTTAGTGGCTTTTGGGAGCTGGAATTTACATATTTGGGGCTGTTTTAGGTGTACTTTTAGTTGGTGATTTCTCAAAGATTACTTAAGGCTGAGATAGTGTATATTTTTCTCTTATTACATTCGAGAGGAATGGCTCACTTGCTTAAAAAAAACAATTTCAGTGTTCAAGCTACTGTATACAGGATTCTTCTCAACTTGTGAGGAAGCTTGGCTAAAAATCTGTTGTGTTTTGGCAGTCCCTAAGAAGACCATATACCACTACTGCACTAATAACTTTTAATGAATATAGAAGCAAATATGTATCTTCATGGTAGCTCACCAGGGTGGTAATAGGAAGGAGATAGTGAGGATAGGGAAAACATTAATGAATGATACAAGGTATGTATGTTGGGAAGGAAGGGGTGGGAGCTAAGTTTGATAGCAGAGGTTACTGAGAAAGTCGAGTCAGATAAGTAGAAAAAATTTAATTCATGCTATGTTGGAATAGGGAGTAGGGAAGAGAAAAGAAGAAAAAATGAACAAATAAACATACACAAGACAAAAAACAAACATTATTCTGGCAATCTAGTTACCAACTATAGGTACTAACTATAGGTAATGAGTAAGGATTAGTGATGGGGGAAATAGAGCCAACAAAAAATATGAGCAAAAGAACAGTACTACTTTTTGATAGAAGAAAGTATAAATAAGGGAGGGCTATAGAAAATGGAAGAAATAACAAATCAACAAAGAAGACAGACTATATAAAAAAAAGCATGAATTTTTAATTGTTCTTGTATGATTACACACACAAAGACACACACACACACACACAACTTTCTGCGAGTTACAAAATGCTATGAGAATCATACAGTTTGCGCCTGGGTAGTGGAAGCTCTGACCCACCCAGTATTCAACATATAGATCCAGGGGCCAAGCCCTGGACAGTGAATACTTGGAAACATCATGCTGAAAACATTGTTGCTACACTGGTCTCTCCTGGCCAGGGAAGATGGAGTCTTAGACAACTGCCAAGCTCACTTTCAGAATCCCAGCTGTCTCCAACAGAACCTCTTCTGAGCGTTTGAGCCTTAGCTGCATTCCGTAGATTATTTCAGTTGCTGCCACAAGCAATCATAACACTGATACCTCTGCTTCATGACTCAGCAAGACATCCCAAGCCTTCTTTACTGCCAGACATCTCTGGTGTCTTAGCTGCCTGAAACGGTGCCCCTGCCAGGCAATTCAAGCCAGAGCTGCACTCCTCCAGGGACAACTATAGTGACTGTTATCCCTCTACCTCTTCTGTGTGACTTGGCAGGAAGTCCAAAGCCTCTATCACCTGGCATTGCCAGAGGTTTCACGGAGCCAAACTCTCTGCAGGCCCTGTCAGACACTGATCCCTCTTACCAACCACTTCCTGTGACTGACTTATACCCAACCTCAATGACAAGGTGTCCTGTGACTCCTGAGTCATGATTATTCCTACTCCCAGTTCCCCAATCTTCAACAGTAGGCACAGGCTCAAGAAGTATCTCTCACAGTAGGCACCTTACTGTGCCCTCTTGAGACAAGGGGAGCTGTCACATGCCTTTCTTTACCAAGGCAGTGAAGTAGTCACAGCGTAACATTTTTAAAAAGCAAATGTTGCTGGGCACCGGTCACTCATGTCTATAATCTTAACTACTTAAAGGCTGAGATCTAAGGTTCATAGTTCAAAGCCAGCCTGGTAGAAAAGTTTATGAAACCCAACTCCAATTTAACCACTAAAAAGCCAGAAGTGGAGCAGTAGCTCTAATGGTAGAGTGCTAGCCTTGAGAAAAAAGGCTCAGGGACAGCACCCAAGCCTGCAGTTCATGTCCCAGGACCTGTACAATAGATAGATAGTTAGATAGATAGATAGATAGATAGATAGATAGATAGATAGATAGATAGATAGATAGATAGATAGATAGATATCATTGTGTTAGGAATAAGTCTTGAGAAAAATTTCCAAGACCTCTTGTATTTAAAACTTTAATGAAGACATTTAAAGACTTCCTTTAATCAAGAATACATTACTTTCAAGGATTGAAATGACAGTTATTAAAATGTTTTTGTACATTGTTTATTGTAAAAATGCTGTACAGAGGGGTTGCAGTTACATGAGCAAAGTAATGAGAACATTTCCTATTGAGTACTGTTGTACCTCCTCCTTTGTTTTCCCTCTACCATCCCTTCCTCCCACCTCCACAACTATCCTCCCCCCCCCACCGAAGTTATTTATTTTCAACATAGTGTTTTGTACATCTCATTGTAACAATGGTCAAAAAGAATCCAGGCAGTATTAATACAAAGTGCTTTTCTTTGCAATGAGAAAAAAGGAAAAAGGTGATGTATATATAAGTTTGATCTAGGCCTGTGAATATTTTTGTTTGACATGTAGTTTCTCTGAAGTAGAAGTCTGAAGGAGGTAGCAGAATTTATGTGTGAGGTCCAAATAGTCATTACAGAGATAAGCCCTGAGTGGACCAGAGAAACAAGGGTGATGATGAGTAGGTTCTAGTGTCAAGGTTCTATTTGAACCTGATGATAGATGATAAATCTATACTGAAGTCACTTGTTCCATTATATGACTCTGTGTAGCTGCTGCACTTGCCCATTTGAATCTAGTAATGATAAAATGTTCAGGATTTTTATTAGCCATGTGTAGAAAAAGAGAGCCTTGCTAGATGTGAGTTTTGTTAGCTGTGTATAGAAAAAGATGGAAAGAATTTTGTGGTATCAGGAAGAGAGCCTAAGTTGAATTAAGAGGAAAGGGGGAATCCTAGCGAATTGAGGGGAAAAGAGGGGTCAAAATGTTTTTAAAGCCAGGTGGGGTAGTGTGGTCCTCTAATCTCATTACTCAAGAAGCAAAGGCAAGAGGATGGTTAGTTTGAGGCTAGCTTGAGCTGCATTATGAGTTTATTAGACATGAAGATGTTGAACAAGTCAGTTGGAATAAAAGGAAGTTGTTGTAGTAGAAGAAAAGGCTTGAGTTCCTGAGTGATTTGGGGAGGTAAAATTTAGGGTGTAACAGTGGAATTAGGTGGCTGAAAAAGTAACATGGAAGGGATGATCATTGGTGAGTCATGTCTCAAGGAATTGAAAAGTCAAGGGTTGGCAAGGTCATGCAAGGACAATTGCCTCAATGTGTCAGCATAACTTTGGATCGAGAGGAAGGATGAGTGCCAGGGTTCAGTGTTCTGTTTTGGAGGTCACATAATACTGAGGAAGGGAAGAAAGTCACATAGACCAATGGTACCCTCTTCAAAGATCAGGGATTTTATTTATTTTTATTTATTTATTTATTTATTTATTTTTGGTCGGTCGTGGGACTTGAACTCTGGGCCTGGG
>NW_012267348.1:3594489-3705447 GCF_000151885.1 Dipodomys ordii | reverse complement strand
TGTGTGTGTGTGGTTTTTGTTTTTTGGGGTTTTTTTGCCAGTCCTGGTGCTTCAACTCAAAGCCTAGGCTCTGTCCCTTAGCTTCTTTTGCTCAAGGCTAGCACTCTACCATTTGAGCCACAGTGCCACTTTTGGCCTTTTCTGTTTATGTGGTGCTGAGGAATCAAACCCAGGGCTTCATGCATGCTAGGCACACCCTCTACCACTAAGCCACATTCCCAGTCCTCTCAGCTATTTTTGATCCTCAGCCTTCCATGGGTTTGCCCCCTGCTCTTGTTTCTTGTGTGCCCTTGTTGAGGTATTTAAGCAGCTAGGTGAGCATGACCTCAGTTTCCATTTATTGAAGGTTATAGCAATCCATCCTTTATCAGAGAGGATGGGCAAAGGCTCTGAGCTTGGATCTGTTAAGGAGGTAATGTAGAGGCTGCTGCCTGTGGTCGGGGACCCACATAGATATCTCACTTCTCAGTAATGGACTGCTGTGGTGATTCAGAGGCCAATAGGACCTGTTTAGATTTGCTAGCCAAGGATTGCGGGAACAAAAACATAGAACTTGAGCTGGAATTCAAAGAGAATGCTGCCCAGGCAAAGTCTCAGAGCCTTGAGGAATTGAGATGAGTAGCCAAAGTATAAAATGTACATTTATGAGAAAGTGAAGCTAGACTAGCCTCGAGAAGGAGGCTAGGCCAGAGGCCTTTGGTATTGATTTTTGAGACTGAGAAAATGAACCAGGAAGTACATTTTTTGCCTTTGTTCTACTTACGAATACTTCTGAGTAGCTGGGATTATGAGAATGTGCTACCATGTCCAGCCTCTCATTTGTCTTTTTCATTTCTAAGCTTCCAATAGGGATGCAGATTAGTTTAAATATATCTTATAATTCATTTTTTTTTAATTTTTTTGTTTTGGTTTGGTTTTTGTTGGTCATGGGGCTTCACCTCAGGGCCGGGGCACTGTCCCTGAGCTCTTTTGCTCAAGGCTAGCACTCACCACTTTGAGTCATAGCTCTACTTCTGTTTTTTGAGTGGGGGTGGGGGAAAAGGCATTGAGTGGTTAATTGGAGATAAGAGTCTCAGGGGGACTTTTCTGCCTAGGCTTTGAACGGAGATCCTCAGATCTCAGCCTCCTGAGTAGCTAGGATTACAGGCATGAGCCACTGGCACCTGGCTTTTTTAGTTATTTTGTTCTATTTTTTTCAGATTTGGCCAGTAGGAGGTGCTCATGGATCTTCTCCCCACCCACCACCCCCAACTACTTTTTTCCTCTGTTCTAACACTGTCCCTTAGCTTTTTTGTTCAAGGCTGGTGCTCTTCCACTTGAGCCATAGCTCCACTTTGGTTTTTTTTCTGATTGATTGAAGATAAGAGTCTCATGAACTTTCCTAGCCAGGCTGTTTTTGAATGAAGATCCTCAGATCTCAGCCTCCTGAGTAGCAAGGATTATAGGTATGAGCCATCAGTATCCATTAGGTCCTGTGTCTTTATGGAATGTCTTTCTGAATGTTTTTGCTTTTGAATATTTCCTTATTTTCTCCATCTGGTACCTAATTTGGCCCAGTCTTGGAATCAGCTATTTCTCGGAAGATATTTGTCTTTAAAAAGAAGTCATTTCTTGTTTCTGAGGTAATTTGTTTTCATACCAGCAGCAGATTTGGATCCAGGCTTTTATACTTACTTGATTTGCTCATTTGTCTGACACTCTACCACTTGAGTTTTGCCTCCAGTCTGGAATTTTGCTGGTTAATTGGAGGTGGGATCTCATAGACTTTTCTGCCCAGATTGGCTTTTTTCTTTCCTTACAGCTTGGGTTCTTTTTTAATTTTTTTAAATTGTTATTTTAAAGGTTACAAACAGAGGGGTTATGGTTACATAAACCAGGTAAAGAGAACATTTCTTTTGGACAGTGTCACCCCTTCCCTCATTCTCTCCCAGTTTTTCCCTCTCATCCCTGCCCACACGTTGTATAGTTCATTTTCAATATGGTTTACAGTGAGTACCATTGCTGCATTTGTTTACCCTTTGTTCCTGCATTTCTGTGCCTCCCCGTACACTTCCAAATATAAATGAACAAACAGAACAAAAAGAAAAGAAAAACAGCAAAAAAAGAGAAAAACTTCTTGTTTACATTTCCTGGAGTTTATTTTGATGGATATTATTTTGTTTGATCAGATGCACATAGGCATTATGCCTTTCTGTTCTTTTTTAAAAACAGTTTTTGTTAAAAAAAAGAAAAACCAACAAACCATAGTCTCACTACATAGCACATGCTTTCCCTGAACTCACACTTCTCTGGCCTTAGCTCCCAAGTGCTGAGATTATGAAGAACATTATAAAAGACCAAGATATGGACATCAGATGTGTTCTGCATCCTTTTGACAGACAGAAGTAGGACACACACATTTCTACAGACCTAGCTATATACTTACATTAATACATATACTCCTAATAGCATCTTTTTAAAAATCAGACATTAGGCTTAGAGCAAACCTTTTAGAAATTCTGGGTGCTCAGCTATGTCTATTAATTCCAGTCTACCCTCCAAAAGGTTCTATCTAGTCTTTCTTCATTCCATGTTTCTCCAGTTTTCCACAGTGATAACATCAACACATTTATTCATTTGTTAAGTCCTCTAATGCAGCTAAAATTGATTTCTGAGTTGTCTCATCCATATCTCTGCTTAAGACTGACAGCACACAGAATGGTCACAATCTCTTCAATTACTTTGTCTTTCTTCTTCGGTATGCATGTGATATTCATAAAAATACAATCAGAAGCTGGGCACTTGGGACTCATGCCTGTAATCTTAGCTATTCAGGAAGCTGAGAGCTAAGGATCATAGTTCAAACCCAATCCTGGCAGTAAAGCCCATGCAACTTTAATCTCCAGTTAACCATCAATAAAGCTGTGGCCCAAATATAGAGTGCTAGTAAGAAAAAAAGCTAAGAAGCTCCAGCGTAAAACACACACAGACACACAGACACAGACACATACACAGACACACACAGACATACAAACAATATAATCAGCTGCATTGATTTCAGTTCATTTTCAGTTTAGAGGGATTTTCACTCTATCTCATCCTTGAGGTAAATTTTTTAAATCTTTAATATGAAGAACATTTAGTTCCAAAAGTCATAACTTTACAAAAAGATATACTTAGGGGTAACGTTCTATCCTTTATTTTTTTTTATTCCATTTGTCCACGTGCTTGTTTTCTGCTTTATTTTTCATATATATCCTACAGAAATGTGTTTTACTATTCTCTCATCTTTCATATGCAAAGGGAAGCCTTCCACATGCACTTTCGTCCAGGTACCTTTATGTTTTCTTTCAGTCACATACCACAAAACTGTGGACCACAGCAAGTAGTTTCCTAGCATGTAGGAAATATTTTTTGAATTTTTGTTATCTACTTGCGAAAGTCCGATCATTTCTATCAATAAACTTCTATCTATTAAACTTTTGCAATAATAACCATTATTTAATCCCTTGTTAATGAGCCTCCTAAGGAGGCGGCCACATCCTATGCAAAATGGAGTCTTTTTTTTTTTAAATCATCATCCATTGAAGTCATTAGCAGAAACAATGAACATGAGGTGGGAGTTCCCACAGGTTTGTTGTGAGAATAAGCAGGATACAGGACTGAGACAGGGTGCTGCCTCTTCATAGTCACTCTGCCCTCTGCTCCCAGGCATTCTTTCTGTATGCCTCCCAATCCGTGGGATCATGGCATTGTAGAATCTATTCCAAACTGTTCCCAAAGGTTACCTTTTTTTGTTTGAGAAAGCTCTCCAATGACCTTTAAAATTTCTCTCTCCTATGCAAAGAGTCAACAACAACAAAAAAATACTCAAGACTTGAACTTCCCATTGATACAGTGCTTTCTGTTTTCTGAAGTATCCTCTCCCCGAATATCTTAATCTGTCCAAGCAATTGAACGGATGTTATTGTATCTATGTTGCAAGTTGAGAAAATGAACAATAACAACAACAACACAGAAGCTCAGAAAACAGAGCTTGGAGTTTAGAATCCAGGTCTTCAGACTCAGAGTCCTAAGCAGTCTAGGAGACTATGGAGGACACCTGGTTTTTCAGAGACTCTGCCTCCTTGCCTCTTCCTCTATCCTATCCTGTGGTCAGCAGGCAATTTATTCCATGTAAATCTCAGTCATGTTACCTGCCTGGTAGGTATTAAACCCTTTAAAATGGTCTGAAATCAGGTCAGAGTGTCTGTAGCAAAAACAGAGCTCTAGAAAAAGATTTGTATGGGGATACTTCTTGGTAAATAATATAATTGGAGATCCACTTGTTCCTTACAATGCATGTAAGAAAACAGATTATATAATGCAATTTCTTGTAGGCACTCGGAATGCCAATTTCTCCTGTCGCTGTTCAGGGAGGTGATTTGGATTGAATGTGACTTTTTCAGAGTTAAAGTAATTTGGTGAATTTACTCAGGGCTGAGGTATGAATTTCTCTTATCTTTAGAAGCCCAGACCATTCTCAAGGCATGGATTATGAGAGCAGCGAGACACTGCCCTCCAAGTCCCTTCTTTCTTGAGAAGAAGATGTTCTCTGGAGAAAGAAATGCCTTTGGGCTAGAAGGTCTGAGCCAATGTCTGGGTCCTGAACACCCTCTAAACCCCCAAGGCTGCCAGTGAGTTGCATCCACAGTCTTGCCTCTTCCTGCCCTTCCAGAAGACAGGGTGGAGACAGCAGCCCTACTGAGGCCAAGGATAGTTCTTGGGATGCAAAAGTAGGCTGGCATAGAACTGTCAAAGTAGTCCTTTCTTGTTGTGGGCCCTGGCAAGGATTCCATTTTATTACCTGAAACACTGGGTTCTCTGGCTGTTCAAGTATCTATTCAGTCCCTTGAAGGCCTGTAGTTAAGAGAGGAGATGGGGAGGGGGGGTGGAGGATGGCTTGATGAAAGCAGGCCATTTCCCCTATCATCAGTTTAAGTTAGAGGTCCTTGGAGGTATGCTCACTTTGGCTTGGAAGGCACGCAACAGGAGACAGTGGTAGCTGCATCAGAGTTTGGGGTGTATGTGAAGAAGCCTGCTAGCCTGTTATCTCACTTGCTTCCTAACAGCTTTGAATTGTACTTCCAAAATCCATAATCCAAATATTTTGGCTCCTATAGCAATTCACAGTTGAAAATGCAAATAGTTCCTTGTAATTGTCTACCAGACCCAAACTTGCCTGAACAAGTACAGGGGTTTGTGTCTGCGCGAAGATATAGGATTGTAGATATGGAAGGGAGAGTAAACAGCAAGCAGCGGGGAACACTTGTGTTTCTGCCAAAGCCTTTCCAGGGCAGGTGTTCCCGTAAGTGGGCAACAGATGGCACTGCCTCTTTGCCTCCTAGAGGGAAGACCTTCTGGGAGGCATCATGGCCAGAACCAAGGGTGAAGAAAAACAGCAGCGTTTCATCTACTCTCTAGTTCTTGCCTGGAAAGGGAGACCTGGGCACTAGCAACCATCTAGCATGGGTCTGCCCAGACCCTTTTCATTGCTCTGAAGCTACAGGTGCTGGGGAGGGGATCCTCATGTGGAAATTGGGAATGACTACTCCCCTGACAAAGATCTTGGGTTGACAAAGAGGTCAGTACATAATACAAAGTTTTATCCGAATTTACTGAAGAAGCCTTAAACTGGGTGGGTGACTTGCACTTAATCTACTTGGGTCCCTTCTCTTGGAAGTGCAGTGCTGGATATCATAGGAGGCTCTGAAGAATGAGGGCCATCTCTGAGTTGTGGGCCTAGTGGGGAATGTCAGAGGCCTACTGTGACAGCACTTGGTGCTGTTAGCCTGGGATCATTGCCATCCTGAAGGGAGCTCACTTCCTAACCAATGATGCATGCGTGTTAGTGTGGTCTCTGCAACTCTGGCACCCACAGTCTTGCTTAGGAAGACACTGTCTTCTGTCCTGTACACGTATGTGGCTCCATTGCTGTGCTCATGTAGCTCTACTGAGTGCTGTGTGTCCTGCCACTGAGACCATTGTGCAGCAGGGCAGATGGCTCACCGTGCAGGTCTCCAAGGATGTCCTGAAAGGTGTTTGTTCTCTTTGCCTCCTTCAGAGAATTCTCCAAGGAAAGAGAGAAAGCAAAAGCCCGGGGAGATTTCCAGAAGCTTCGAGAGAAGCAGCAACTGGAAGAGGATCTTAAGGGCTACTTGGACTGGATCACCCAGGCAGAGGACATCGATCCGGAGAATGAGGAGGAGGGAGGAGAGGAAGGAAAAAGAAATAGTAGGTGTTGTTCTCTTCCTGCTCCTGATCAAAGAGACCTGGCCTGCATTTGACACCACCATGGCTGGTGACATCACAGACAGAACAAATGTATTTGTACCACTTCCAGATTTTACCCAGAGTTTAGGATTCCCGTTTACATGTAGTAAGGTGACTTTGTAGCTTAAAAACCACACTCTGAGTGCTGGGAATTGGGTATGCCTGTTTCTGTGTTGGTACAGGGGACACTCCAGGGGAGGACATTGTAGTTTCCTGTCCTTCAGAGTAGACAGCACTACCTGACCAGAAGTGAAACATGGTCCTCTTCCACTTTGTTCTACCCGAGGTGGCTCCCACCTGTGCCTTCCATACACAGCCAAATGCTTAGCCCATTCAGGGCAGTAGACTACCAGTTCCTTGTGCTAGGCAGTTGTTAAGAGGCCTAAGAGTCAGTTCTGGTTGCTTTGTAGCCCACCTGCCTGGTTCCCCATGGCCTCAAACATGCTTTCTGCAGGATACTAGGCCCAATAATTAGTCATTGCCATTGTTGATCACAGTGTCTCTCTTAACATAGAATATTTCCCCACAAACATGTTCTTAGTCTTCCTTAGCCCATTTGTACCTCTGGTAATAGCAGAAGCTGAAATCCAGCAGTGCATATGACTACCATTCTTGTAGTTTGTTTCTAATCTAGAATATATCCACTGAAAGGCCTGGGAAGCTGAGTTTGGTCCTATCTTGTAAAGTCCCTGCCAAGAAGAATGGCTTAGGTGTTATGGTCTTCTCACAAGGAGCCAGAGCCCCAGGGCACATGAAGAGATAGTGTGCAGGAGCTGGGAGGGGCATCTAGGACCATCTATGGATACTTGACCTGGCTCTTGAAGGGTGGAATAGATCTGAGGTATGACAGTTCAGTCAGGCAGAACCTCTAACCCAAGGGAATAACAGTACACGGTGAGCAGAAGCCAAGCTGAGAGAGGATGGAATAGACCCTTTGTTGGGCTGGAGCACAGAGGGTGTGAACATCAGGTGAGCTGAAGTGAGTAGGAAAGGCAGATTTGTGTCTCTACTGTAGGCAGTGTTGTATGAAAGCCCAGGCTGAAGGGACCCATCTTAACTAAGATAACCCCCCTAGCTGGGGACTCTCTGAGTCTGTGCTGTCTGTCATGTTATCCTGGCTTCCTGTGACTGAGTCTGGGGTGAGGGTTGGCAAAGTGTATGCCTCTGTCTTTTCCCTACTCCTTACTTCCTGAATCTTCCCAGGGTCGTGAAGAGCACCTGAGGATGGTGGGGGGTGGGGGAGGTTGGGAAGGAGCACTGGGAGACTTTGTAGAGCCACTTGCATTTCTTGCCTACAAGCTCACAGTTGGTAAAATGGACATCTCTCTTAGCTGCAGATTTGGTGGTGTGCCTGATAAATGATTAGATATAAGGAGAGCATGGGCTCCTCCCCAGTACTGCTCTCCTTAGGCGACCAAGCCGACCGCAACCTCAAGACCTTCGCAGGGCTTGTGCACCTGCAGTATTACCAACAGCAAGCCCCTTAGGTGAGGCTTGGGGATGTCTCCCAGGCTTCTCTTCATTTGCAGACTGCAGCTTGGAGGCCCACAAGCAATCTGCTTCACCCCGCCCATGCCTGGAGTATAGCATGTTACATGTAAATTCAAGTTTTATCCTTGGAAGGAGGGCAGAGTGCCTTTCTTTGCTGGTTTAGATGTGTCCCATGGGGAACTGAGCATGGTTCTCCTGCAGGCCAATGGCCTATCGGCTCCATCTCCAGAAATAGGCACAGACACAAATTATTTTCTGTTACTAGTGTCAATTGTGGTAGAGTGTTTTCATGGTCCATTGCACTTGAGGTGATAGCTTCTGTGTGGCCTTGAGTTCATTATTTTATCTACACTCACTCTCTCCTATATCCAGCCACTGTTGATAATCTAGCCATAGGGTGACCAAATCAATATTTCTGTCCTTCAGAGAAGTTGCCATGGAGAGAAGACAGAAAGCAGTTGCTTAGTGTAACACAGAACATAGAAGCTGGTGTCATAATCAAGGACCAGCAGACTGCTTCTGAACCCAGAAGGGCAAAGAACCCTGGCTTGTGTGTGTATGGGGGTGGGGTATGAGGTAGCATTCTTACTGGGCTCTGAGGGATGAGTGTGCTTTAGGTCTAGATGGTAAGGTGGATGGGGTTCAGGCTGAGGAAATAGCACATAGAAGGTGCAGAAAATGACAAATGTTCAAAGCCCTTAAATGCATAGTAATATCATCAAGCAAAGAAACAAAGCCTCTCTAAAAGTCATAGATCTTCAGAATTAGCTCTGTAACCAGGGCTCCTGTGTCTACAGAGCTGCACTGTATCTTTGGAACATCAGCATTTATGGCTTCTGCTATGCACAGTGATGTGTGACCCAAAAATGATTAAATAGCTCAATGTTTGATTCAAAATAGCAAACATTTCTGTGGTGCACCCTTGTTCTTGAGCGAGCCGTTTGTGCCAGGTGTTGGGATTTCCTGTGGAGTGAGGCTCACCAGGCTTCCCAAGTTTAAAGGATGCTAGAGCCTGGATGATGAGGGGTTTAAAGAAAGATATAGCTCCTAGGCTATGGGAACCACATTGAGGTTTAACTGATATAGAAGAGTCCCAAATCTCCCCCTGATGAGGAGGGGAGCCTCCTTGAATATAGACATACCAGACTTTCTAGAGAAGCTGCCTGGTGGGGTTTCTCTAGGGCCTCCCATGACTGCCAGCCATTTTCTTCTTGTTACAGCCAGAAAACCACAGGAGAGGGCTTGAACCAGGCCCACATGGCCCTGCTTGCCAGATATTTGTGGCCCTGCCATCTGCACATGCCAGGCCCGGAACCATCTCCAATTAGCAGGCAGCTAAAGTGAAGGTGTTATCATGTTCTTGTTGTGACACAAGGGTTCTCCTGAGTGTGTGAGATCCACCCCACATATCTTAGCTCACTCTCCAGCTCTGCAGTTGGACCAGTAATGATGCAGTAATGACTGGGACTCCTAAATCGATCCATACTGGTTTAGGATGAGGATTCCACTAATTGTCCTTTCATCTAGATATGAGTTGGCATTTCTTCAAGCATCAGAAGTGGTTCCTGGTGGCTGTCCCCAGTCTAGATGAGCAAAGGGGGCAAGGGTAGTAGCCTCTGATTTGTCCTGGAGCATGAACCAAGAGTGGCCCTTTTTTTTTTTAAAGCTCCTGAAGCTTCTTAATGCAGGTGGGGCTGTGTCTTCTTCTTTTTTTTTTTTGTCGGTCGTGGGGCTTGAACTCTGGGCCTTGGCGCTGTCCCTCAGCTCTTCAGCTCAAGGCAAGCGCTCTACCACTTGAGCTACAGCGCTACTTCCGGTTTTCTGGTGGTTTATTGGAGATAGGAGTCTCACAGTCTTTCCTGCCTGGGCTGGCTTTGAACCGCGATCTCAGATCTCAGCCTCCTGAGTAGCTAGGATTACAGGCGTGAGCCACCAGCGCCTTGCTGGGCTGTGTCTTCTTATAGCCATAGTTTGCAGTAGTGCTTGCTGTTGCTGTTTCTTCAGACTCCAAGAAAACTTGGCCTAAGTGGAGTATATTTGAGAATTTGTCTAGACCGCTGATCAATCTCTGGCTGAGAATCTTTGCTGTGTGCTTTTCTTCAGAAACAGTGAAGTTGTTAAGTATCAATGGAAAACCTTTCAACCCAATCGTTCCTGAGATCCAGTAGCATAGCTTTCTGGCTCTTAAAGTCCATTTCTAGTTTTTAGTGCGTGCTGTCAGGGAACAGATGTCAAATCAAGTACTTGAAGATGCACTCACATTATCTTTTCCCTCTGATCTGCTAAATGTCACTTGCTGTATCGGTGGTGCCCAATTCTGGCTGTACATTACAGTCACCTCGGGAGCCGATGCCTTTGTTGATGCCACCCTTCACCCTCTGAGACTCTGGGCCATTCTGGGATGAAAGCCAAGGATGACTTTTTTTTAAGCTCTCTGGAGGGTCTCATATGTAGCTCATGGGGACTCCTGAGTTTTGAATGTTATCAGTGACTGAATATCCCACTGGCCCAAGCATTCACTTGAGAGGAAGGGGGAGGGGAGAGAAAGTCAGTCAAGTCTCTAGCTGAGCTGTCTGGTGATTAGAGCACTACTTTGTGCATTCTTGGACTATTTCAAATATCAGTTCTGTAAATTTACTGTTAGAAAGCTAGTGCTGCACAATCATTTGGATGGCCAAAATTCCCTTGGAAGTTAGCTCCTAAGCATTTGGGGAATTTTTTTCAAGGATAATTTATTTAACTTTTTGCTGAGCTTCAAGTTTGTTTTTTTTTAAGGAACTCTGCCAAGTCTCACAGTGATTTTTTAGACGTATGCAGCTGCTTGTGAGTTAACAATGGAGTTTTTCTAGGGCTATTAAAATCTAGGAGCCTAAAATTCTATTTTAAACTCTTCTCATTGTCAGTGATTAGTCTTTTTTTTTAAAAAAAAAGCATTAAAAATAATGAAATCATTTTAAAGGGAGCTCATTCTAAAACCCTAACCCCCAAAAAGCTGGGGAGCTATTAACAACCAGTAATCCCTTTAAGTAGTGATATTTGATACTCATAGAAAGAAGTGGCTACCTGAAACTCTAGCTATCCACGGGCATAGCTTCCATCTCCTGCTTCTTCAGTGGTCTTAGAGGCTGTGGACATGGCCCCTTCTTGCTTTTGTTGACCTCCGTGGTCTCAGGACTAGGTGCACAAGGTTGCCTAGCTGTTGCCTTTTGCCTCTTCTACCTGGTTGCCTTTTCTTGCATTGTTCGCCTCAAGGGTAGGCTGAAAACCATCCAGGCACAGCTATTTGGAATAGCACTTGGTTGGTTTTGTTTAAAATTTTTGATTTATAAAACTAGTTTTAGCAGGGTGTTAGTGACTTATGCCTGTAATCCTAGCTACTTTAGGAGGCTGAGATCTGAGGATTGCAATTCAAAGCCAGCCTGGGCAGGAAAGTCTGTGAGACTCTTACCTCCAGTTTACCACCAAAAAGGCTGGAAGTAGAACTATGGCTGAAGTGGTAGAGTGCTAGCCTTCAGCACAAAAGCTTAGGGACAGCAGCAGGCCCTGAGTTCAAGCCCCCAGGACTGGCCAAAAGACAAAACAAAACAAAACAAACAAACCCTACTTTTATCACAAACTACTTCAGAGGGAAAAAAATCCCCCATTGAAAATATTCAACTAAAAGCCATAAAGAAAAAAACAAAAACAAAATCAGAAGTTTGAGTGGCCTACGGTAAACATACATATAGTTACTTGCCATCACCAGAGAGGCTACTGGCCATGCTGCCCCAAGGAAGGTAGGCTGGTGAGGCCAGCCTAACTGGATATGGTCACCACTTCCTAGTATGAGAACAGTCATCTTCCCTAGGACGCCCTCTTCATCAGGGTAATTTAAAGCAGCTGCTGTTTTCAAAGGCACATTCTGTCTGTCATCACCTTCAGCCTCTATGGACCATGAAGAGGAGGAAAAGCATATCTCCAGTCAGGTTTGTGGCATTCCAAGTCAAGATTACTTTTATTTGTTCTATATTTTAATCACAGAAATACTATAGTCACTGTATAGAATTCATATAGAATCAGTGCATATAAAGTAGTCAGTAAAACCCTTTCTTCTCCTTGAGAGGAACTAGACTAGGCTCGGGGATGCTTTGAGGCATAGCTGTGTGCACGTAAGAACCCAAGGTTTGGGGCTTACACAGTATGCCAACGTGTGTTCCCACCATAAGCTGTTTGGCACTGGTCTTTTTCCCTGAACTTGTGCCAGAGACATCTTTTCATGTATTCAAAGCAAATTTTGGACTATTTTCAAGTTGCCATTATAAAAACTGCTGTGTTTGTGCATAGCTCAAGTGGTAAAGCCTAGCAAGCCTGAGGTTCTGAGTTCAAGACCTACCATCACCACCAAAAACAAACAAACAAAAAGCCTGCTGTGGTAGACTATGTATAACACTTGACCTCTGCTTTACAGCAGTGGCCAAAGTAATTATTTTGTACTTAGGCAGATAATGGTCTGATTCATCTTCCTCAACCACAAAACCTTGAACTCTATGGGCAGGTACAGGGTGGGTTTTTGCTCTTTACTGTGGCTGGCCTAGCATTTACACACATACGAGACTCAATTACTTGTTGGATGAAAGGACATGGAATGATAGTATTTGTCAGATGATTTCTGTGTACCAGGTAGTCTTTTAGGGACCACGGGTATATGAATATTCTTTTTGTTGTTGTTGGCCATGGGACCTGAACTCTGGGCCTGGGCACTGTCCCTCAGCCTTTAACTCAAGGCTAGCGCTCTACCACTTGAGCCACAGCGCCACTTTCGGCTTTTTCTGCTGCAGGGCCTCATGCATGCAAGGCAAGCACTCTACCACTGAGCCACCTTCTCAGCCCCTATATGAATATTCTTATTCCTCACACAGCTTTGTGAGAAAGGAAGCTCATGGGTAAGGAAACTAAGCACAAAGAAGGTTTGTAGCCTCCCAAGGCCACATGGGTGTCAAGGTGGCCAGGCTGAGATTAGAACCCAAGTTCAATCACAAGCTGCCCACTAATCACCACTAACCCCCATGAGTGCGTGATCCTGTTTCATCACACTCATCCTTGTCATTTATAATGAGGTTAGGAGAGGGGGAATTTGCAGCACTGACAGAGCATGCCTGTCTTGCATTACGTCTATGAACAGTATGAGCCTCTGTCCCCATGCTCTTGCCAGTTCCAGCACTCTCTTGTGCCATTCTGCCTCTGTGGTTCCCTTTCCTGGAGCATATGGCTTCTACTCTAAACATTAGCCAGTTTGGCATGATTGTGGGATCACAGAGCTGCAAGAGGTTATAAATCCTAGAATTATTTTTTCTTGTGGCCTGATAACCATAGATTTGTACTAGTAATGATAATAATTACAGTTAGCCATGCCTTGCCAAAGCCAACAGGCTTCTTGTATTACCTTATTTGCCATTTTCCTCTTGTTAGAACACCCTTGTAAAGTATATTCATGTCCTAAAAGATAAATAATATGCGAAAACACATACAAAATATATGCATATATTTAGTATGTATATACTATACGAACTAAACTATGTTATACATAGGAGTAAGATTCCATAGTGGAACACCTTTGAACAATTAACTGACAGTTTACAAAATGGTTATTGGGGAGCTAAAACATGTCTTGACTTAGGGGGTAGAATTTAAAAGGAGAGGAGTGAAATAATGGAGAGAGGAATGGTGGTGAGTATAGTTGTAATAATGTACACATGTGAAGATAGAACTAGGAAGCTTGAGTTGGGTCAGATGGGAAAATAGAATAATGGAAGGAATAACAGCTAGTCAAAGATGTACTGTGCACAAAAAATGGACATGTTAAACTGAAACTACTTTGTATAAATGTCTGAAAATAGTCATTAAAAAGAGGAAAGAAAACAAGATATAGTCAAGTCCAAATATTATTAAGATCTTATAAGAACACTAAGCTTAGTAAAATTAGGTAATCTGTCCATGCTCATCCTTCTCATCTAGGGCTTGGATTAGACCTGGGCCGTCAGAATTCAGAAGCCACTTTCTTCTTTCCACCCATCCTATATCAAATAACAGCAGTGGTTAGACTCCTCTGGCCTGTGCCTCGGGCCCTGAACCTCCTGAAGTGTTCTTTCCCTAATGGACACATTCGATTGGAGGTTGTCTTGTCTAGAACTGATTGATTAGTTGTTGATTTAGGATAGGGCTGAGCTCAGGGCCTCATTATATATGACAAGCCCTTTACCACTGAGCTAACACCACCTCTGCCTCTCCCCACAGCACTATTGCACTTTATTTTGAGGCAGGATTTCACTAAATTGCCCAGGCTGGCCCTTGAATTTGTAATCCTTCTGAATCAGTCTCAAGAGTAGTTGGGATTACAGGCATGAGCCACCACACCTGGCCTAGAACAGGTTCTTTAAGACAGGTATTTGTATAGTATCTATAGCAAATGGCCTTATTCCTTTGATCCTGAACTGTAAATCACTACACAGGAAGAGGACAGTTTGCAGGTGTGTATCAGAGGTCAGAGTCCTGTGTAAGACAGCCTTTGGGCTTGTATTGGGAAAGTCTGCACCTGGGCCTGCAGGCCTCTCTTGGCCCCTTCTTTGAATTGCTCTTGCTGCCCTCTGCTGTATGGTAATGGAATTGCCTGTGTTCAACCTGAAGGAGTCACATTGGCTGACTTGCTAAAAGAGGATAAGAAGAAAAGGAAGTTCTGCTGCTTTCGTCAACGCAGGGCTAAAGATCACGGTAAATTATTGAGATTGAACTTTCTCTTCACAAGGCTCTCTGCCCAACATCTCTTGATTCTTTTTCCTTGCACATAGGCATTGTGTGAAATGCATGTGCCGTGTGCTGTGTTTGAAAGATGCCTATGTTTTAATTGCTTGTTTTTTTGACATTTGGGCATTCCATTTTGTTCTTATATAAAAGTGTGTGCTCTTACCAAAATGGCTGTGCAGTTTCCTCTTTGTTTGAACCTTATAAAGCAGCTGAACCAACTCAGAAAATTCATTTGATTCTGCATGAATATTATTAGACTGGAACAGACTTTTAAAACATGTTTCCTCAAATGGTGCTTTTAAATTTAAACTGTTTAAAAATTCCAATAATATTATTTGATTGATTTTTTTTCTTTTGTCCAGTGCATATGTTTCAAATGATTTTTGGGTCTTCTAGTTTCTGTCTCCTTTGTTTAGGACTGTGTTGAAACCAGAATGAAGTTAAAAATAGATTTGTGGGATGCAAAGATTTTTGGACATTTGCCTTTGAAGTGAGAATAGGCTCATGTAAGAAACAGTTAATTTCAAGCTACGTCCTAAATCATTGTGTACCAGATCCTCATCAGAACCCTTGGACCAAGCAGTTAGAACTGTTACCATACAGGCATCCTGCTCAGCTCTGTTCAGATTACTGCTGTGGTTGGACAAAAGGGCAAAGCTTTGTCTAGTTACATGATGGTAACCTAGGGATGCCATCAAGATGGACTTTGGTCAGGAACAGGAAAAATATTTGAGAAGATTTAGACTAGAGATACACAAAGTTAACTACTAGGAGATTCATTGCACGTTTTTTTTTTTAAATTAAGAAGTTTTTTTGTGTGTGTGAAAATACCATACAGAAGGGTTACAATTACATGAGCAAGGTAATGATGCACTGTTTTTTTTTCTGAAGTGGTTAGTGGCACCTGTGAGAATTATGAGCTCTGAGGGGGTAGTCTGAGAGCTGTGTTGGTACCTTGAAGACCTGAAGAAGGAAAGTCCTGACAAGACTGTCCAGTGGTCTGATGGAAGGCACTTCTCATACTAGCCCTGCAGGAGGATGGTGAGGAGCCTGATTAGATGATGACTTAGGGCAGTGACGAGGCTGACTTATGGAGCTTTAGTGTTTGCAGAAGGTTGTACACAGAAGGCTGCCTTGAGTGTCATTTTTGAAAACCTCTGCAAGTGAGATATGCTTCAACAAGCAGGAGATGCTGTCACAGAATAAGAGAAAAGTGTCTGAGATAGCTCTGGTTAGCAAAAGTGAAATTGATGAAGTGAAGTGAGTGTTTTCTATCTGCAGAAGTGAGAAAGCTCCATTGTAGGTCCCCCTCCCAAATGAGGGTGTGAACTCTATGACTTTATGAAGATTCTTGTGCAATCTCCATTAAGTTTTTGAGAGCATAGGGGGAGGGAGCAGCCTGATATTTTCAAGAAATTAACTTCACTTTACATGGAGAATGGTTTCATATTGCCTGGATTTCCTAGGGACTGGTGCCAAGGAAGGACCCTTACTCTGTTGGAATCCGTGGGCAGAGGCCCTTCTGTGAATGTTGTGCTGCTCTTAATCACGACAAAGAGTTGTCACTCCGGGTACAATGCTTGCTTTAGACATGGAAACCTTGGTCTGGCCTTGACCCACATTCTCCAAGAGAAGTCTGGCTGCCTTATAGCAATGAAAACCTTCCCCCTGTGTTAGCGAAGTGTGTCAGCTCTAGCATTGTGCAAATGCCTTTGGGGAATATCTAGGCCTTTTGGGTTTCGCATAGTGATTCTGTTTGTGTTTGCCATGAAAATAAGATGAAAACACAAGATTTTGGCATCAGATCTCCTGGCTCCCACCCAGGAAGGTAGTCTCAGTTCTTCTCAGTTGCTCAACTTCAACCCTTTCCCCTCTTTTGAAGCTGTTGGGCCATGGAAGAAATGCAAAAAACAAAAATAAAAACAAAACAAAAAAAAACTGAGTTTCATTAGAGATTTGTCCTGAGGAGAAAAGATGAGACCGTGAGGCTCAGAGACCCCTCATCTGTAGTGATGCTGTGGTTTAAGAAGGCAGCAGGCTCGGCTTGGCATATGGCAAGCCTTATCTGTGAGCTTCTGTGACTAGAGGACCAAGGTCTCCTTGGGCTGGCTTCAGCCATATTCTATTCCCTGGGGTATTTAGCCTGCAGAGGACATGGAATCAGTCCTGCAGGGCAGACTGCAGACTCCTGACTACCTTCTTGAGGGTGATGGACAGTGGCTGCCATATGTTTCTTAGCCCCTTGTCTACTTGTGGAGCTAGGAGAATATAAAGGAGTCCCCTCAGTTGCTGGTAGTAAAACCACACAATTCATGGGTATTTCTTTTACTTGCCATTATAGCAGGTGAAAGGTGAATGGATCTTAGAGATGATGCTATTTCTCATCAGCTTTTACAGAGCAAGTAACTAAGCACACGTAGAATAAACATTGTCTCCATGTGACCTAATAACATGCAGCAAGCTTTCCTGACATCTCTTCTAGTCTTTGACCTCATTAGCCTTCATCAGCCTCCATCACTGAAGGAAATGGTATGCCTATTAATGGTAAACAGTATTTTGAGTCTACTTGCTTGAAGATATACAGCTTCATGTAATGTGTGTATGTGTATGCATGTGTGCATTGTGTGCACACACATATGCACACCTCTGAATTCAGGCAGATTGTCCTGAGCATGAAAGTGGGTGAAGAAATCACTTTTCCTTGATGGAAGTGCTGGTTGTCCTGGTTTACATTGTGCATTCAGGTGTACTGCAAGATTATAAAGAGAAACATGTGACCAACAGCCATAGAGAGAGCTCTAAGTAAGGCCCAGCTCAAGCTGCCCATACCCCCAAAGGCTTTAGGAACTCATCCTTAGCTCGGCATCTCCTTACCCATAGCAGCACCAAGAGTTCTCAGCATACCTACATTACAAGCCCTAGGGTCTTGCCTGGAATTCTCCCCTGAGATCCCAGGGCCTAGAATAGATTGCAGTGCACAGGTGCCAAGCTACTCCAAATTGTTAATGGACAAACTGCAATGCAAGTCAGCATCCCATGACAGATGGTCGGCTTGTCCTAATGCTTGATTTCTCTCAGATGCACTGAAAATAGCTTTACATTGTATAGAAGGAAAGAAACGGACATAACAAAGTCCAGAAGTCCTCTAGAATGTGTTGGGGAAAGGACTTAGAGCTTCTCCCCATACAGGTGGCTGTGGTGTATTTCTGCAGGAGGGACTGCATCTGAAGGTTATATGGGAGAAATGAGGGGCCTTCCTGCAAAACACTTGTCAACGGTTAATACCAAGTCCCTCCTAGAAGGGATAGACTAGTAACTCTGCATGCAGCAGCCATGGTACCATGGCAGTGGTTAGGAGAAGGGCTTTTGTTCTAGAAAATGACCTGCGAGTTTATTTAGGTTTTTTTATTTTTTAATTTTTATAACTTATTTCTCGTTTGATTTTTTTTTTAGTTCTAGTTGTCACCAGTGCACTTTCATATTTGTACTGTCTCCAGTTTGCTGATCTGAGCTCCTGGATGTGGTCTGCTTATCTAGGTGTTATCACAGATCAGTATGGCAAACATATGTGGCTAGTTAAGAGGTTTGTTTGGCTTTGGAACCTCTGATTTGTGGAGCTTTAGGTATCTATTAGCAACACATATATCAATATATTTATGTGTAGACCAAAACTGTGGGGATGCCACACCATGTGAAATGAACACCCATTGGGGATCAGTAGAGCTTTCTTACATGTGAACTGTGCATCCCTAGAAAAGCTGGCCAGCTCTTATCTGTAAAATCTGAGTTTGTTAATGTGCTTTCTGGACCTCTTCAAGTACTACCAGTTTATGATTCGTGTGTCCTGATTTTTTAAATGCATATGAAATTCTACTGTGGTTAAATGAAGCAAGACTCATATCAATTGATTAACAATAAAAAAAAGAACGTCTAGCACAGTTGAAGGGCAAAATGTCTTAATTTTCAAGCAAGGTCTTTGGTTCTACACACTGGGCCTGTTGGAAAAGTAACTGCTTTTTCTCCTGTGTTGAGGAATGTGGGGTAGCAACAGATCATAAGGCTGCCAGGATCCCTCTTGGAGCCGACAACAATCTAGGGCTTCCACCCAGATGAGTGTCTGTCTCCAGAACTAAATGAGGTGGCCCAATTCTAGCAAGTCACTGTCCTTGTCCTCTCCCTAGCCTGGCAACATCATTCTGGAAACGATTTATTTCTTATGTGCCAGTGACTCTGTAGGTGTCAAGTAATTGATGGCAAAGTCACTGCCCCTACAACAGGCTGAGTTAGACTGTGACTCAGTTTAAGAAAAAAAAAAAGATACAAATGAAGAGGGATGGCCAAAGCTGATTCAGATGTGTGGACTCCTGTTCACACTATATACTTCTGTGCAGTGATTGTAGCAGTCAGGGCAAAGTGACCCTTGATTGGGTCACTTTGCTTGCAGAGAGCTCCAGGTGAGTTTCTCTGAGCTGATTGTTAAGAGTCCACACTGATACCCAGTGCTGGAGACCTGGCGCTCTGTACTTTGCCCTATTCAATGCTACTTACAGCTCGTGAGGTAGGTAGGAGCTCCTCACTTACAGATGAGGAAGTATTGACTTGATGAAGTTGAGTAAGAAATATGAGGTCAAACTCAGGTCTGGCCAACCTAGGAACCTGCACTCAGCATTTTCCCACAACACCTGGGAATGGAGTCAGCTGAGAGAGCAAGAATGTCTTCCTCATCCTTGGAGCAGCCAGAGTCAGGGACAGACAACTGTCAGCTTCACTCAGTCACTGTCAGTAGAATTGGCTTTCCTTTCTTATCTTTCTCCCCTTTGTTTTATTCACTAATAATTGACACAATCCAGAAGTACCAAATGATGTGTCCCTCTCCCTTCCACCAGAGTGTTTGAAAAACGAAGCTTTAGGAATAAAATACAACCACAGTACTGGTATCACCATGAGCTACAACCCCAGACAGTAAAAGCCACAAAGATTTAGTCTATTCCAAAGTTCACTCTTAAATAAAAAATAAGAATTCTGTTTCTGTGTGATTAGTATTAGGTATTTGAGATATTTAACAGAGTTAGAAATGATGATGGAATTGACATCACCATTTTGTTTGTAGGAAACTAGCCTGGAAAGAGGCAGATGTCTTCAGGAGAGTGGGCAGAACCAAAGCTTGTGCTGCCTCAACCTCTGGCCACCTTAGTCACTGAAGTAACCATCAAAGACTACACAAAGACACCACTCCTGTGGGGATTTCCAGAGGGTCTTCTGCTGTGCTTTTCTTTGTCCAGTCTCTATGGGGAAGGGGAACATTATGAGAAGGTCTTACAACAATCAGTTTCTTTCTTTCTTTCTTTCTTTCTTTCTTTCTTTCTTTCTTTCTTTCTTTCTTTCTTTCTTTCTTTCTTTTCTTTCTCTCTTTCTCTCTTTCTTCCTCTCTTTCTTTCTTTCTTTTCTTTCTTTCTTTCTCTCTCCCTTCCTTCCTTCCTTCCCTCCCTTCCCCTCTCTTTCTTTCTTTCTTTTTCTTCCTTTCTTTATCTGTCTTTCTCTTTCTTTCCCTCTCTTTCCCTCTTTCTTTCTTTCTTTTTCTTTCTTTCCTTTCTTTCTTTCTTGCCTTTCTTTCTTACTCTCTCCATTCCTTCCTTCCTTCCTTCCTTCCTTCCTTCCTTCCTTCCTTCTCTCCCTCCCCCTCTCTTTCTTTCTTTCTTTCTTTCCTTCTTTCTCCATCTTTCTTTCTCTTTCTTTCCCTCTCTCTTTCTTTTCCTCTCTCTTTCTTTCTCTCTTTCTTTCTTTCCTTCTTTCTCTTTCTTTCGTCAGCTATGGGGCTTGAACTCTGGGCCTGGGCATTGTCTCTCAGCTCTTCAGATGGAGGTGAGCACTCTACCACTTGAGCTATAGGACCACTTCCAGTTTTCTGGTGGTTTATTGGAGATAAAGATCTCATGGAATTTCCTGCCCAGGCTAGCTTTGAACCATAATCCTCAGATCTCAGTCTCCTGAGTGAGCCACCAGCTCCTGACTTGAAGTTAGCTTCTTTAAACTTAAAGAAAAGACTGCTCTGGGTACCAGCAGTGTGATAGGTATCCTACTCATATGGCCTTGGCTTCTGAAACCTGCACCTAGACAAGGCTGTTAATGCTCTCATGGAGGCAAGCTCAGTTCTTTGTGTGCTCACAAGAGGAAAGGAATCTCCTATACCCTAGAAAAACTTGCTTCTCAGACTTCTGGGTTCCACCATTGTCATCATCATCGGTAACTTTAGTTTGGCTGTCACCTGAGCCAGATTGGCAGCCATATGGCTTCAGAGAGAAGTTAACCCAGGTTGTCTCCCTTGCCAGTCTGGGCTGGGCCTCAGTGTTTGTCATAGCATGTAAGTACCACTACCATTTTTGCAGACTGGAGGTATCTTCACTAAGAGGGGTCACTTGCCCTCAGAGGGATGCTTGCCTGCTGCTACTATAAGGTCTCGGAAGAACTGTCACTACAACTCACAATTGTACCAGGAAGACCATGTGTTTGGATGATTCTTCCATGTTTCTGATCTTGTGTGACTGCCTCTCACCCCACAGCAGGCTCAGTCATCTCTTATACACAACAGTGAAGTAGGTGTTCTGACAATGAATGAACCTGTGGGGAGTTGTCTGTCTCTTACCTTTCCTCCAGGTGGGTGAGAGAAGAGACCCATGAATCAAATGGTGGTCCTAGGAGGAGTGTCTGGACCTCCAGATACTGGTGGGTACATCTGTACATTACCCCCACATTTGCTCAGAATCTTGCCATGGAAAAGGGAGCCCCATTGAGATCCAGAGACCTCAGTGACATTGAAAACACAGCCAATGCTACCCGGCTCATTGGTTGGCAGAATTTCTTTTCCTTCCCCTCTCCTTAGCCCTAAGACATCTTTCTTGGTACTCTAACACTGTCTTCTTTGGAAAGAACTAGTGGCTTGAAGTTCAGCAGAACATTAGATGTTAATGACTTAGCTAAAAATGAGCAGAGTTCCTGGCTTTTTAAAAAAAGATGGTGTACGTGGTACCTTCATGCATTCCCTTCACTGTCCTTAATAGCTCTTCTCCTTCAGTGTGTTGAACCTAATCTGTACGTGAGGTATTTAGTATAGTTATCTATTGTCTGGCACCCCTATGGTACCAGCAGAAGTGTACCCGTACCTGAGATGTTTGGGTAGCTTCTCAGTGTAACCTGGAGACAGGGCAATTAGGCCTGCTCCAGGCCTCACTGCAGGATTCTGTTTGGCTCTCAAGCTTCCTTTCTTGGGAAGACTCTGGTCCACCAGGAGGTGGACTTAGCTCTCTCAGCAGCTTCTAGAAGCAAAAGCTTGCCTGCAGTGGGGAAGCCTGACTACTCAGCACCTCCTGGGGTGAGGCATGCCTCTGAGGATGCTTTTTGCCCTCTTCTCCAGTTCCTGAGGGTCTGGCCCACCCCCTGTTCAGCATGCTCTCTAAAGCCTTTGTTTCTCCCTACAGCTAGCATGCCTACCAGTGAGACTGAATCTGTGAACACCGAGAATGTAAGTGGTGAAGGCGAGGCGCAGGGCTGCTGTGGAAGTCTCTGGTAAGTGTGGAGACCACTTCCTTCCTCTCCCCACTTCCCCTGCCACCCCAGTACTCATATTGTCCTAGAGAAGATAAGGGTGAGAAGTCACTCCAGATGGCAGTGAAACTCTAGGACCCCTTCCTCCTGTACCAGATTCCAGAACCCCAGAGTTTCACAAGCCTCTTAGTGGGAAATGAGTTACCCAGGGGGCCAGTTAACCCAGGCCCCCCCCCCCGCTGTGTTCATCAGGTGCTGGTGGAAAAGAAGAGGCGCGGCCAAGACTGGGCCCTCAGGGTGTCGGCGGTGGGGGTAAAACCGAATTCTCCTTCCAGTCTGGTGTGGTATTTGTGCTTCAGAGGAGGAGCTTGAATGGCAGAGTTGCTTTCCTTCACCCATTGGGACTCCCCAACCCCATACCTTGTGGCTGGATGCAGAGATGCTACCCTCTTCTGCTCATGGCACCCTTATTTTGGAACCCTGCACCACTCTGTCCTAACCATGAAGGATGCCATCCCATTAACACCACTGGATGATTTGGGCTGCAGCAGTGGGGATCTGGGGGGGGGGGGGAGAGTGGCAGGCGTGTGCGGAGAACCACTTGCTTTGGGAAGCCCCGTGCTGTTTGGTTTGCTTTCTGCCAGCATCCTTATGTCTTATCTCTATAAATTACAGGTGTCATTTTTTTAAGAGAGCTTAATTTTATTTTTGGTAGAGTTTCATAAAAATGATACGTTATGGTAGAGTAGAACAGTTTATGAAGTGATTTTCTTTTGGTTGGTCATGGAGCTTGAACTCAGCTTGGGCGCTGTCCCTGAGCTCTTCAGCTCAAGGCTAGCACTCTACCACTTGAGCCACAGTGCCACTTCCTTTGAAGCGATTTTTGTCTCTGTTCTGCTCTGTCCTTCCTACATACAACATCATGAAGTAAGCCGAGAATGAGTTTGTCCTTGCCCTGTTTTACAGATGAGAACACTGAGGCTCAAAGGCATGCTGTTTTGCTATAATTCACTAGCTATGACAGAGCCAGGACTCCTGGTCCAGTGCTCCTTTTCTAACAGTAGCAGTGATACTGCTGTTGAGTGGAGTGGCAAGAGAAGAAGTCCTAGCATTGGTGCTGTTGCCAGGGTGCTCTGAGAATGTAGCTGAGAATCTTCTCTTGCCTGGGCCCTCAAGTGTGCTCAGCCCTATGGCCTGGTAATGGCAGCACCTTGGTATCTGCTCTTTGCTGAACCCTCCTGGCCTGCTGTGGCCGCTGAGGTACCAAGTCCAGGCTTCTGTGCATGGCTCTAACAACCTTACTGAAGAAGTGATGGACAACACTTTGCTCAAGCCTTCCAAATCAAAATTTTAACTTTTTTTTTCTTTTCTTCCAGTCAAGCCATCTCAAAATCTAAACTCAGGTTGGTATCTTCTATTATTTTTTTGAGCTTGTATGTGAGCTTTTATGTTTTAAGTTCTATCTTTCATATAGAATTGTTTCTCTTGACCTAAGTTTGACTCGATGGATTACAACATCCATACTGAATTTAGTCATTAAGTGTTATGACCCTGCCTTAGGGGAGCAACATAGGATCAGCTGCCCCAAACCAACAGGACAGAATAATGAACAATAATTTGCCTCCTGATCAACCTTTCATTCATGTCTATCAGATACATCTTGTCACCCCAAAACAGCAAAGTTTTCTGCAGAAGAGGGTTCTGATAATATATAGTTTCTTGATCTGCATGCAAGTTACATGTTCGACTGATAAAAGTGATTGAGCCATGTGCCTTATTTGGTGTACTTTTTGATATGTTTTACTTTCCAATTAGAAACATTTTCCTGCTAAATACAGACAATAGACAATTGTACTAAATATAAATTGTAAAAACTAAGAATTTTAAAAGGAAAGAAAATCTTTGTGACCTTGGTTTAGGCAGTTTTCCTAAGATACACTGCCCAAGGCTTGACACAAAAATTAGAGAAACTGTTTACCATCAAAATGAAAATATTTGCTTTTATTTAATTATAAATAAAAAGACAAACTTTAGATAGACATGGATAAAATATTTACAGACTGTATTTGATAAAAGGTTAGTATCATATATATCATACATAAATGTGAATATATATCTTATGTATAAGGATAATAATAATAAATAACAATAAAATGTCAATAACAAAAAATGTACAAGAGGTTTTAACAGGAATGTCACCAGAAGAAAGATATGGGTGGTAAGCATGTGAAGTGACCAACATCCATTATGAAAATGCAAAATCACACAATTGTACACCACTGTACACCTATCAGGGTGGATCCAATTTGAGTATATGACAATAACAAGTTCTGACAAAAGTGCTGATCAATGGATATTTTTATACAGTGCAAGTGGATGTATTAAATAAACAACAGGGCTATTTTGAAAAAACAATTTAGTTGTTTCTATGAATTTTAAACATTAGTTACCATATGGCCTAGCAATCCTATCCTAAGTATTTATATAAGAGAAATGAAGATACACGCCCACACAACACAAAAATGTTACACAAATGTTTACAGCCTTTTTTTTTTTTCATATGTACTCAAAACGGGAAGTAACCCAAATGTCCATCAAACGATGAATGGGTAGAGCTACTGTGGTTTCTCCATTTGGTAGAATACTACTTAGCAACAAGAAGAAAACTGCTTATATGGGTAACACCATGGGTAAATCTCCAAAGTATTTCAGCATTTCAGAACAAATCAATAGGAAAACAGATCAGTAGTCACCAGGCTGGAGAAGAAGGTGGGCTTTTGACTTTTTTGAGATAGAAATGCTCTATGTTCTGGAGTCTTAAACTCCCAATTCCGGCAGGGGAGTTAAGAGATACTGTATTTTCCCCATTTTAGCACTGTCACACTAAAATGAATCCTTGTTCTGTTTATATGTCTACAAAGAGTAAATTTGACCATATGTAAATTATGTCTCAAACCTAACTTTAAAAAATTGTATGTCAATGAGAAGCACAAGTCGTATGTCGAAAACGAACTTTACAACTTTGGTGGGGGGGGCGGGGAGGATTGGGTGGGGGGATGGGGGGAGGGGGGAAGGATGGGAAGGGATGGGAAGGGGAAACAAAGGAGGAGGCTACAATGCTTGATAAGAAATGTACTCATTATCTTGCCCATGTAATTGTAACCCCTCTGTACAGTATTTTTACAATAAAAAGAAATATAAAAAATTGTATGTTTAGCCGGGCTCCAGGGGCTCACACCTATAATCCTAGTGACTCAGGAGGCTGAGATCTGAGGATTGTGGTTCAAATCCAGCCCAGGCAGGAAAGTCTTTGAAACTCTTATCTCCAATAAACCACCAGAAAAACCGGAAGTGGAAAAAACAGGAAGTGGCGCTGTAGCTCAAATGGTAGAGCGCTAGCTTTGAGCTGAAGAGCTGAGGAACAGCATTCAGGCCCAAAGTTCAAGCCCCATGACCAACAAAAAAAAATTGTGTGTTTGCAGTTACCAAAAGCCATAGAAATGCCTGTGGAATCTGGCCTTTGCCTCAACATTAACATCCCGTTTTCCACACTTTGTAGTTATGCTGGACTGTTCTGTTTTCAAAGCTGCTTCTTGGTTTATCTCACTTCAGTACCTTTGGCCATGCAATCTCCTCTGGATGGATTGTCCTTAACTGCCTCTAGGAAACTTTAATTCATTTGTTTAGATCAGTCCAAATCTCTACTTTTCAGAAGAATCTTCCTTGACTTTTCCAAAGAGCATTGTGTTAGGGCTAGAGGCATTGCTCAGTGGTAGAGCACCTACTTATCAAGTATTAAGCTCTGAGTTCAAACCCCAGTACCAACAAAGAGGATTTGTTTCTCCTTGCTCCTGTACTTAGAATCTGGGGCTAACACTTGCTGTGAATTTGTCATCATTAGTTATTTTGATCTCATATCAGGGTCAGGGACCCTAATGCCATGCCTTCTTTGTCTCTGTGTACTTGGCACCAGGCACATAGTGCTCAGGAGTGTTCTTTCCTGGGAGAACAGGCTTGACTAAACTGGCCACTCAGAGCCCAATGAGGAGCAAGCTGAGGGTCCTGAAAGTTTGCAAAAGAAGGGCATTAAGGTCTTCTGAGTGTGGAAGGTACTTTTGCCTGTTGTTACAGTGCAAGATAGAACAAGGCAGGTGGTCTTTCAAGACCACCTTGCTTGCAGGTGCTGAGTTAAGCATTCCTAGAATCTTAGAGACCTTGGCAAGTCCTTGGCAGAGTTTTCCTTGCTGGTACTCATGCCTCTAGCTGCTTTTCCAATGAAAACTGCACAGCAGCAAGAACAAACACAGAACACACCTTGCTGGATCTACATCTTAAGGAAGAGGTAGTACAGCTTTTTCTTTGCTCACTTTCTTGGTTACATTTCTTCTTCTTTTTAAAAATTTTATTGTAAAGGTGATGTACAGAGGGGTTACAGTTACATGAGTCAGGTAATGAGAACATTTTCTTTTGAACAATGTCACTCTTCCCTCATTCTGTCCCAGTTTTTCCCCTCCCTATTTCTCTCTTCCTAAAGTTGTATAGTTCATTTTCAATCTAGTGTCTAGAGGGTTTCACTGTTGAATTGGTTCGCCCTGTTTGTCCCACTGTTTCTTTTTTTTTTTGTAAAAATACTGTACAGTTACATGAGTAAGGTAATGAGTACATTTTCTATCGAGCATTGTTACTTCCTCCTTTGTTTTTCCCCTACCATCCCTTCCCTCCCCCCCCCCCGCTGAAGTTGTAAAGTTCGTTTTCAACATGGTGTCTTGTACATCTCATTGCTACCTGTATCCTTATTTCAGTATTTTGTTATTTTACTTCCCCTCCCCAAATTAGAAAAATGTATATACAAGATGCAAGGCACCAGAATCAAATACAGTGCAAACTGAGGTTATACCATGGAGGAAGAACATAGAAAAGAAACAAAAAAAAGATCACATGGTACATTATAAATACATTAAAAACAATAGCAAGAAAGATAAAACCACTTGTGTCCCTATCTTGAGGTTCATTTCACTTAGCATCATCATATATGGTCATATGTACATAGCTTTTGACCTTTTCTGTTTGTCCTAGACATATACTAGTTATTGCAGATAAAGGAAACCATGGGACCTATGTTTCTTTGGGCCTGGCTTATGTCACTTAATATAATTTTTTCCAAGTCTTTCCGTTTCTAACAAATGAGGCAGTATCATTCTTTCTGATTGAGGCATAGAATTCCATTTTCCATTATACATACATACATACACACACACACACACACACACACACACACACACACACACACACACGAGTATTACATTTTCTTAATCCATTCATTTACTGAGGGGCATCTGGGTTAGTCCCATATCTTAGCTATAGTAAATAATGCTGTGATAAACATAGTTGTACTGGTAGCTTTAGTATAGCCTTGTTTGTGATCATTTGGGTAAATGCCCAAAAAATGGGATTACTGGTCATAGGGGAGCACTCTGTGTAGTCATTTGAGGAACCTCCATACTGCTTTCCAAAGTGGTTGAACAAGTTTACACTCCCACCAATAATGCAGTAGAGTTCCCTTTTGCCCCACTGTTTCTATGCTTCCCTTTCCCCACCCCAAAACAGATAAACTAATAAGACAAAGGATATAGAAATCAAAAACAGTGACAGAAGGGAATAAATCAAAGATAAAAGGAAAGAAGAGGAAGTTGCTCTGTGGCTCAAGTGGTAGAGTGCTCACTTTGAACTGAAGAGCTCAGGTACAGCGCCCAGGCCCAGAGTTTAAGGCTCACAACCAACAAAAAAAAAAAAAGAAAAGGAAAAGGACTACAAACAATATAATAAACAAAACCTCTTCATTTTTTGGGGTTCGTTTCAATAAACATCATTTTATATTATCTTATGCACATAGCTATTGAGCCCTTGAGATCCTCTCCTAAGAATATCCTCTTTATTCTCACTGTGTGAATGTTTAGATTGCTGTTTAATTAATCATGTCCAGGTATTCTTTTTTTTTTTTTAAGTCTAACAACACAGCTAAGTCAGCCAGAACTGCAACATGGATGCAGCCTGGATTTTCCTCTTGAATTGAATCCCTGGAGGAACTACCCCACAGCCCTGTGGCTGGGGCAGCAGGGTTGAGTGAGGAGGGACTTAACTATGGGGCTGGCTCTGTCTTGAGATCCAGATTGATGAGCAGCAGTTTATGGAGCACTTCACCAAACCATCCCCTTGTGGCCGCAAGTGTTTTCCATAAGGACAGGCTGAAAAGGAGAATATTTTTCCTAATTGCAAACAGGAACTAGAAGTAGGCAGAAGACATGGCTTTGTATCTGTTTGGCTGTGCTAGTTCAATATTGGATCTTTCCCTAAAGGTGTATTTTACGCATCATTCATTAGAAAAGGCACCTGATGACTCAACTGCCAGGCTCTGAAAGAACCTGAAAGTCTGAGAAAAAACACCTGAAAGACTTCCTCAAAACAAAAGTATAGTTTGGAAGTACTTTTCTGTTGAATGAACTCTGTATGCTCTGTATGATGATTGAGCTGCCACTTGAGATATATATAAGCTAAAGTGGTTCTATACACCCATACCACAAATCCACATGCCATATAGTGGGCATGTAAACTACATATGTGTGCAGGTGCAGTTTTACATCTGCACATGAATCTATAAATATCTAGGTTTTTTCAAGATGGCAGATTCTGGAGTTATTTATAGCCATAGCAAAGAAACACAATGGCACAATCAAGTCAAGATCATACTTTTAAAGCTGTATGTTAAGAGTGACATGATTTATATTATGAGGTCTATTTATTTCTTTGCCTTTCCTTCCTTCCTAACCCCAGTCCAAATTTCTGTTGCTCAGTATAGTTTATTGGACTGTAAGATGCTATATCTGTCATCTAGGGAGCAATGTTTGCTTATCTTTCAGCCGACGCTGGCGTCGCTGGAACCGATTCAATCGCAGAAGATGTAGGGCTGCTGTGAAGTCTGTCACATTTTACTGGCTAGTTATTGTCCTGGTGTTTCTCAACACTTTAACCATCTCCTCTGAGCACTACAATCAGCCGGACTGGTTGACACAGATTCAAGGTACAAGTGAAGCTATTCTCTTTTTTACTCTGAGTTGGTTCCTTGTGGCTAACTGCTGCTTAGTGTAATCTGATGGATATGCAGTGAAGTACTGAAACATCTAGTGAGCACTAACTTGGAAAATGGTAAAACCATCCAAATACAGGCAGGCCCTGGAGCAGGGGCACAGTCTGTATGGTGTGATAAACTGATTATTGTCCTAACCTTCAGATAACCTCAGATCTGGAGTCAAGGAGTTGGAAGGACATTTTTTCTGACCCAGTTGGGATCCTTGTTTTTTAACACATGGTTTTGGCTACCCATCTTGGAATGCTCAAAAATGGAGTGTGTGGAGAGACAGTCTACCATACATTTGTCAGTTTGGGGTTCTCCAAAAGTCCTTCTTACATCTGTTTTCTCTATCTCTCAAGCCTACATGGCAGTGATTCCTGTTGTTTGAAATTATATTGAGAAATGATCACTTCTCTCAGGGTGCCATAAGCTCAAACAGATAGGTTGGTTTATGTAGATTTAAAAAATATATATGTAATATATATATATTTATATGTAAAATGATGTTCTGAGTGCAGAACCACATGCTTTTAGTGCTGTGAAATTCCAGAAATTATGTGGAACCATTCACTTTTAGTCAGCGAGGCCCAGAGAAATCAAGAAATGCCTCCCAACTCAAATCTAGACAGTAGCAGTACCAGATCCAGCACCTGGCACACGAACAGATCATCAATATCAATGCCACACTTCTGTCATGAGTACAATAGCAAAGATAAGAACAGGGATTGCTGTGTTTACTGTGGAGACCAGTGGGAGGGAGGTACCAGGAGAAGTGGAGCCAGAGTATCTCCCACATTGAGATCCTGAGGATGTGTGCCCTTTGTCTTTGCAGATATTGCTAACAAAGTCCTCTTGGCTCTGTTCACCTGTGAGATGCTGGTGAAAATGTACAGTCTGGGTCTCCAAGCATATTTTGTCTCTCTTTTCAACCGGTTTGATTGCTTTGTGGTATGTGGTGGGATTACTGAGACCATCTTGGTGGAGCTGGAGATCATGTCTCCACTGGGGATCTCTGTGTTCCGGTGTGTACGCCTCTTAAGAATCTTCAAAGTGACCAGGTAAGGAAATGTGTTTTGTGCCACAGCTGTATTCTGAGCAGGAGGTGGTGGTCAGGTTTGACACCACCCTGGCCAGGTGGTGTTCCTGGTTCATACCCTCATCTTGACTTACAGGCACTGGACTTCCCTGAGCAACTTGGTGGCATCCTTGTTAAACTCCATGAAGTCCATCGCTTCACTATTGCTTCTGCTTTTCCTCTTCATTATCATCTTTTCCTTACTTGGGATGCAGCTATTTGGTGGCAAGTTTAATTTTGACGAAACGCAGACTAAGCGAAGCACCTTCGACAACTTTCCTCAAGCATTGCTGACAGTATTTCAGGTGAGTCTTGCCTCTGTCTCTCCTTTCTTGTTCCCAGTGTACCATGAGTTATAGTAGTTGGAACATCTGCCTTCTTGTCTGCTCATAGCTCAGGAATATATTTTTATTAATAATCTCTATGCTAACAATGCTCTGTTAAACTTTGTATAAATTATTTTGTGTCATCTTCAGCTATTTTTGCAATATGACTTCACACTTTCTTTTAAGGCTACTGTATAACAAAATAATACACAAAAACCCTTTTTTATTTCATTTTTGTTAGGTATCTGTAAAATATCTGCTAAAATCTTCTTGTTTGTGGCTAATTGTTTAAGCACAAGCAAATTTGTAGTCCTTTTTATAAGAGATACACATGAAGACATGAGTTTGGAAGTCTGAATACTTCGGTGTGTGGCAATGTCACCCCCTCTGCCCTTCTCTGTCCTGCTTCTGTGATGGAATAGGCTGAAGACTATGGGGATCACTGTGCTGTGGGGCTTCTAGGAGGCTGGGTGGGAAGGAACAGTCATTTCTATGGGTGGCTGTGCCACTCAAGGCCTAGTGTACCCTCCACCATTGTGGCTACAAGCTGAGGTGGGCTGAATATTCTCCTCAGGCTCTCAGCTAATCCCCTTCTTGAATAGAGACTGAAAAATTTGCTTAGAATGCCTATCTACCCTCTCCGCTTTTTTCATGTGGTGTCAGTAATCATTGGTGCCTTGCAGGAGAGTTAGGGAGGCATTATGGGAAAGGAGGGGACTGTTGGGTTTCTCGGTGGCTGTTTCTGTGTCCAGATGAGCAACTTGTCCTTCTCAGAAACTAATGGGAATGGCCTGTGAGATTCTCACATGGTCATTTGAGATACATGGAATACTGTATAATAATTGATAATAGAATAGTAATATGGTACAATAATATGGTTTAATCTTTTAATTATTCTGGCATTTTGGCTGCTGGTGTGTCATTGTTTTTTCTAACTTCCTTCAAAACCTGTAGACTTTTTGTTTTGATACATGCATATGGCATAAAATTTAAGTGTTACAAAACGATATGAATTGATAATTCTCTCACAAAGACACTGATTTCATCATCTAGGAGGCAACTACTACTAAGCTATTTCTCTCTACTGTGTAGTCTTAGATATGTTATTTGTTCATAGATATAAGCCAGTCTACCTGAACACCTGTAGATGAATTTACACAGATAGTGGCTCACTCTACATGGTTACATCTTCGTTTGTTTACTTTGCTGGTGGTACTAGGGTTTTGACTCATGGCCTTATACTTGCTAAGCAAGCACTGTACCATTGAGTCATGAATCAATGTTTGTATGTATGGGGGGGCGCTCCTGGGGCTTAAACTCAGGGTCTGGGTACTATCCTAAGCTTCTTATTCTCAAGGCACGCACTCTACCACTTGAGCTACCACTCCACAGCTCTGGCTTTTGTTTTATGGGGGGAGGCAGCAGGAGATACTTTATTGGAGATAAAATTCACAAACTTTCCTGCCCATAATAACTTCAAACTGTGATCCTCAGTTCTCAGTCCCCCTAAGTAGCTAGTATTATAGGAATGAGCCCCTTGATGCCCTGCTTCAATACCTCTTTTTCTCTGGTCATTTTTGAGCTAGGGTTTTGCTTCTTGCATGGGCATGTACCTGTACCCTGAGAGCTTCTTATTTTTTTTCCTCTGTGGCTGAAATTATGAGCACATGCCACCATGCCAAACTTTTTCTATTGAGATCAAGTCTTATGACCTTATCTCTAGAACTACAGTCCTCCTAATGTCAGCCTCCTGAGTAACTAGGATGTTTTTATTCACTTAAATTGACCTTAAAAGCCTTCCTATCTGTTATATAAAAGGTCACCTCCTCCCTTTAAAGACTACCTACATTCAGTGGTGTGGATCACCATCCTGCAAATAAGCGCTCCCTCTGGATGAGAATTTAGTTGTCCAGTCTTGGCTCCAGGTGGTCCGTACACATAAGACTTACGTGACATGTGTGTAAGGCAGATGTGTAGGAACAAGCCCCTCAAGTGTAAATGCTATTATAAAGGGTATAAACAGATTCGTAATCTTCAGTACCCTGTTGAAATGCTCTGCTTACAGTTGTGATCATTTGCTCTCTGGCAGCAATGAGAAGACCTCCTTTGCCTCATTCTCTTCACCTCAGTGGGTGTTCATACTTGACAGTTGTTGCCATCTGACAGGCAAATGGCATCTCATCATAATTTTATCAAGCGTGAAGTTGAATGTATCTTTTTAAGAGCCATTTGTACTTCCTTTTGTGAAGTTGAATGTATCTTCTTAAGAGCCATTTGTACTTCCTTTTGTGAATAATTTTATCATTTCTAATTTCTTGCCCATTTTGTTGTTTATAATCCACAGTGGTTTGAATTATTAAATACCTAGTCCAGGTAGAAGATAATGGAGCCCTCTTCCTGGAAAGTGGCATTTTTGTTAAAATAGCTGTCTGTATTCTATTTCTATTATCTTTTCTATTATCAATAGAAAAGATTAAATTTGAAACTTGAGGTGGTTGGTAGTATCTGCATGAGACTTTTAGACTTCTCTAATGTTTCAAAACTCTTATGGTATAATTATTTCCATAGTAGATTAACCATGTGGAATACTATGTAGTAATTTAAAAGAATTGGATGAAACTACTAACACAGAAAATCTTGAGGAAGCATTGTTGAATGGGGTCAGGGTAAGAAGCTAGCTGCAGAAAAATTCATATAATGTGATATACTTTGTGCCTAGAAAATCAGAGATGACACCAACTGCCTGCCTTTTCTGGGCATGTGTACATGAATTTTAATCCATAGACAGATGTCCAAGAGAGAGGGAGAGGGAGAGATATGCCAGCATCATCTTATCTTTGAGGAGGGAACAGAAACTGAGCTGGGTGTTAGCAAAGGGTAGGTACGTCTTATTTGTAAAGGTCTTTTTTTTTCACTAGAAGAAATACCTCATCTATCTAATTAAAAATAATATTTTGAAAATTCTATGAGGTAATAGATGGATTTATAGTCTAATATAAAAGGCAGCTTCAACCAGAAATAGCCACCACAGCGCTGTGAAAGAGTAAGTGGTGACCCACCTGCTGTCTGATCCTGGCTTTGGCTTCTTAGATTCTGACAGGTGAAGACTGGAATGCCGTGATGTATGATGGCATCATGGCTTATGGAGGCCCCTCCTCCTCAGGAATGATCGTCTGCATCTACTTCATCATCCTCTTCATTTGCGGCAACTGTATCCTTCAGGCCCACCAGGGCTTTGTTGTCATTGTCATTGCCTTGTTTTTCTTTCTTTGAATTTTTCTGTAATGATGGTGGGGTAGCAACTGCTATATGTGTGGATCTGGTGTGGGGGTGGGGGGGATTGTATAAATGCCCCTCCCTTGCTGGCTCACTATCTGCTTTCCCTCAGCATTGCTGGAGGACGGGCAGTATAACGTGAGCAAATCTCCAGTGGGCTTTAAGGAACACCAGCTGGTTAAGTGAGTCAAACCAGAGGAGACAGCGCATGTGCTGATACTGGTGACTATCCAGCTCAGTGTCATGTACATGCCCAATGGACGAGCCTTGGTAGAGAGGGAAAGCCTGGTGGTTCTGTGTTATCCTTCAGAGGATGACATCCATATCATTTTAAGACCCATTTTCAGTCGACTAGCCTGTACCTGAATATCTTTGATTATCAAGTGTCCATTGTCTACCTTCTAATCACGATGTGGAACTTTTCTCTCACTTGTTTCACTCCTTTTCCCAGATGCACTCTGTTATCCTAGACCTTGGAAATTGGTCCTTGGGGCTGTTTATTTACCTCCATCAGACTTCCATAGTCCTAGAACCTGTGGTTATGTCTGTCTTATCTTGGACTAGGTCCTGCACGACATGACCTGGCATATAGACCCCTGAAAAATGCTATGAATAATAAACTATTGTATACCCATATGAATATTACCTCTTAATCTTCATTCTTCCAGTTTAAAAAGTCCTTATTTGGACCAGATTCCCACAGTAGTGCTTTGGTTTCTGCCAAAATAAACTATTTCATATTAATATCAAGTTCCTTTGAGTGGATACAATGATATTTCAATGACTATGGTCACAGTATCCCTTTGATTTGCCTCAATTTGCAGAAGGGCAGGTGTACATTTGGAAGCCTAGGCATGTGGTTCTGGTCATAGTAGTTCAACTTAAGGGGATGTGTGGCATTGGGAGAGATGGGGAGATAGATGCATAAATTGATCTGCTGCATTAGTTCATCCTTTGTCCTGCTGTTTCTGTGATTCCCTTTCCTTTCCATAGATCAAATAAAGTTATATACAAGACAAAGGGTACAGAAAATTACAACATAAAAAGAAATAATAACTACATACAGGAAATCATAAGAACCTTTTGTTTCCAATTCTTAGAGTTCATGTTGATACTTTATTATATATGATCTTTTGTACTTAGCAATTGGGTTCTTGAGACCCCTGTTAAGAATAGCAAAGACATATTCTAGTTCTTAAGTAGGTTTTATCATTTCCCTATTTTTTTCTTTGGATCTGACTTACTTTGCTTAATATAATTTTTCCAGGTCTTTCCATTTCTTTACAAATGGGACAATATCATATTGACACTATGTTGGGAATGAACTTTACAACTTGGAGGGGGAGGGGAATATGGAGGGGTAAGTGGGAGAAAATGAGGGGGATAACAGTGATTAAAAACAAATGTACTGGCTGGTGTCTTCCCAAATCCTCCTCCTGCCTCTAGCTTCTCCTTCCACATCCCTAGGGCTTAATGAAAACCCTGGAAAGCAAGGAACCCCTAGGAGACAGAAAAGAGGCAAGTTCACAGGTTCCTGGATGGAGGTACCCAGCAATGGCTACAAGAATGGCAATGGGAAGAACGGAGGGCTGAAGCACATGCCCTCCTCATCCTCCATCCACAGCAGAGACATGGAAAAGATCCTTCTGCATGTCCAGCATGAGTCAGAGCAGAGCAGCTCCAAAGGCAGCTCCCACTGTGACAGCCCTTCCCCACAAGAAGACGGACAGATTATGTTTGTCGTGGAGATGCACACCAGCCGGGACCACAGCTCTCAGAAGAAGAAGCTGGAGAAGGAGAGAAGGAAGCAGAATCTCTGAAGAAAAGGGCAGATTGGGTATCAGACTGGTTCAGTAGACCTGAGAACATTCCGCCCAAGGAAGTTCCACTTCAGGCACCCTAAACATGCTGTGTCGCTAAGCATGAGGAAAAATGGAGCCATGAAGAAAGGAGGCATTTTCTCTGCAGAGTTCCTGAGGGTGTTCATTCCATCACTTTTCCTTTCTCACATCCTGGTTTTGGGGCTAGGCATCTATATTGGAAAATGCCTGAACATGCCCTCTGCCAGCACCTACTGAGGAAGGAGGAGCCCAGGAATACGTGTGGCCTGTGGAGTGGAGTGTTGTCACGTACTTTATTTATTAGCATGACCTAACTTACCACCCTGGTTTTACACATCCAGTTCCAGTAACTCTGAAATCCAGTATTCAAACTCAGTGGAAGCATTTTACTAACTTGTTCCCTCTGGGGCCTGTAAGACACTTTAGAACTTCCTAACAGAATGTCCTGTTGTTTAGAAACTTGCAAGGGCTTCTTTTCCACAAATGCCACCAGCAGATTATAGTTTTGTCAACCATGCCGTTGTCTCGTGTAGCACCCCCAGAACTGAACCCATATCATTCATGGTAGGAACTTGACTCTGGCCATGTAACTACCATCTCTCTTAAAATGAGATCAGGGTAGAAATGATGCTACAAAGAGCTTTGTTGTTTTGTTTTGGTTTTATTTTCCAAGACCTCAAGACAAGCTTCTCTAAGCTTGAATTTATAGTTATTAAAAAGAAAACAACTGAAAAAAAAAGCAAGAGACAAGAAAAAAATATCCTGGGCAATAAAAATAATTTAAAAGCAGCTTTGGAGCTATTTTTTCTAAGCCTCCTGATGGTGCCTGTGGGTGTGAAGGATAGGGAGTGTAGTGTAGGACTCACCTCCACCGCTTGTCATGTGTCTTCTGTGGCAGAGTCTTTATTTCTGATAAGGAGCGTCTCAGACCTAGATATGAAATCGCTTTTGAGATTTTTGTGTGTACTGGTATTTTCAAGTGTTTAGCTACATGTAAATTTTTCATGGCCTTTAATTTTCTTTTTTATTTCTTTACTTATTTTCTCTAAGAAGAGACTTTGAAACGAGTCCAATTCATGGTGTTAATCCACGTTTCTTGTTTTAGGAGGCTTCACTTACGTTCTGAAGCCTTTAAACTCTGAAGACCTTTGCTTCCGAGTTCTTCCAAGCACTTGTGTAACTTTGGAAAGCAGACTTGGGTTGTGGGAACAGGTGACATGCCACTCATTTCCTTGGGGCGGGGGGGGGGGGGGGGTTTCCCCCTGTGGGGTCCGGGGGGGGGGGGGGGGGGGAGCTTCTCCCTGATGGGTCCTGCAGGTGCAGGGAGGGGCCGATTAGGCTGAGCTCTTGGCATTCCATTCCGGAATACTAACAGATCCTCCCTGACAGACCTTGTTTGTTTCTATAATGTGAAGCCTTAGGACCAAATCCTTAGAAAGCAGCAGGATTACGGATTCTTTGAGTAGGTTTTGTTGGATTTCAGAACATAGCATGGCCCTAAAGGGCATTGCTATGTGTGTTATATATCACAAGTGGCTGTTGATGATGTTGACCTTGCTGTTGAGTGTTTAGAGAAGCACTGTTGAGGAGATTGTGCAGTCTCTGAGGGCAGCACAGGCTGCCAGCTTTCCCCTTTGCAGAAAACCAGCCCTTCCTTGACCAAGGTTGTAATGCTCATGCTAGAATGGAAACAACACAGAGAAACAACCATTATTTTCTATCTTTTTTTTTTCAAGAATACAGCTGTCTGTCTTTAGGAAAGATGATATATCCCAAATAGTTTTCTGAATTACTTTGTTTTTCTTTGTTTTTCATCTGATGTCTGAATACGTTCATATCTTGTTTCTGACTTACTTCTTAGACCTGGTAACACTTGATTTGCCTTCTAACATATTTCAAATGTTCATATTCAGATTTCTTTGGGAAGAAAAAGAGCAGATTGGATGGTTTTTGAAAAGTCTGGACAAAATTGGCAAGATGGGGTAAAGCTGACTACTGCAGTGTCCAGTTTGCTGAAATTGGCATCATGAAGGAGAGCAGTCAGTAACTGACAGGCAGTGCATTCTCTTCCTGAGAACCTCAGTAGCCGTCTACCAGTGCCACAGAGCTTTGGGTGTATTACTGTTTGCTATTGGAAATAATTTTAGTTTTATATGTTTCTTGAAGTATCTGTGATGTGGAATTCCAGCTAGAACACGGTAGAGCTTACCATGATGAGTTGGTGGCCCTACTGTGGGACACAATGCAGACAAACTGTGTCATTGGAAAGGAGAACTTGATAAATAACTGTGACAATTTAAGATTAATGCTTAAAAACTTTACGCCTGTTTACAATTTGGGGATGAAAAGGCAGATTTCATTTTTCTTACGCTTGGTGAAACCTGGCTTAAAATACTTGTAAATAAAATCGGGAACAAGACAACACGCTTGCTCAGTGAGAAGAGCAGAGCGCGGACAGGGCTGCAGTAAGATTGACTGCTCTAGACAGAGGTGGCTTTCTAAGTGGACCATTGGTGAAATGATTGGAATGAACTGAGTCAAAGTAATTATGCATTCTCATCTATTTAGTTAGCATTTTATATCATTCTATACAATTTACAATTCATGTATAACTTGTAGCTATAAACATTTTGTGCCATAAAAGCTCTCAAAAAAGTACTTATTACTTTATATAACTGTAACCCCCTGCTCATTACCTTCTCAATAAAGAAAAAAATGATATGCTGAATTGAAACCCCTGTATATAAGCAAGTACTTAATGATAATTTTAAAATGTAAAATAAAAAAGAAAGCCTCCTCCCTCCTCCCCCACCCTCCAAAAAAAGACCTCATCTGAATTCTCCTCCTAAGGACTCCCTTCAGCTGATTCCTCTTTCTTCATCTTCTTGGTTACATTGATGAAATTTCTTCTTATGGGAACCTTTGTACAAACCTGTCCAGTTATCCTCTGTGAGGATGTTTATGTTGTAAAGTTTCTATGAAAACAGTATCTCAGCCTGGAGATATTCTGCTTGTCCCTGGACTCAGCTTTATTTTACCCTTCTCCAGGGAGCAATCTGTCCAGTTCCTCCCTAGACCTCTGAGACCCTATTAGATTTTATTCACATCTGTTGCTAGGGGCAGAGTCTGTGTGTAAGTAGTCCTCCATCCCTCTACCTAGACAACAGCATCTCCTCCCTTTCCTCTTTCCTGCTCTTTTTCCCTTGTCTTCTTCCTCCTCCCTCTCATCTTTCCTTACCCTCTTTCCCTTCCTTCCTCTGTTTCCCATTCCTCCTCATCTTCCTCTTTCTCTTCTTCCCTCTCAGGATTGAATCCAAGACTTTATGCTTGTAAGCCAAACACTCTACTTCTTAAGCAATACCCTTGCCCTTTTGTTTGTATTTTGTTTTTTTTTTTCAGTTAGAAGAGTTTCTATAACTTTGAGGCTGACTTCAACCTCACAATCCTCTTTCCTCTCCCTCCTAAATAACTGGGATTACAAATATGTACCACTATACCTGGCTTAGACAACAGCTTCTCACATTCAGTATCTTCTTTTTTTAAAAAAAAATATTTTTATTTAAGTAGTTTTACACAGGAGTTGTCATTCAACAAAAGAGTTTAGGAATACAGTGTGTCTTCATCAATGTCACCACTCTAGACCCATCCCATTTGTCACTTAATCCTTTTGTAGGATATGGAATTGAATTTTTAACTCTGTTCCCTACCCTCCTTTTCCATATCACTTCTCATTATAGGGCAGGGCCTATGCATAGTTGGCCCTTGGTAAAAATTTGTTAAATGAATGGTCAATATTTTCCTTTTTTTTTTGCTGTCCTCGTGATTGGCTCTTTAGACCACAGCAGGATAGACTGCAGAGTATTTCCCCACCACTTCTCTCTGATTTTATTTCAAGTTCTTTGTAACACATGTATGAGATACTTAAGAGTTATTTATGTTCTGTGTCCCCAGCAAGATGTTCTATTTTCTCATGTTTCCTGCCATGTCTTCACTACCCAGAAGAGAAGCTAGCCTGATGGAGGTGCTTGGTAGACTTTGGAATGAATTCCAGAGTGAACTGCTATTTCTGAGGTGTAGGCAATGTCTCTAAACACAGATGATGGGTTTTGCCTTTGGAAACCATCTGTTAGGGATATATACGACCTTCTTACAGGTTATTATTTCATGTTTGCTCTTCATGGCCCAAAAGAGTTTAGTGCTTGAGAAGCAATTATGTCTTCATTGAGAGACACAGTCAGAACCGTGGTCCTAGCACTGAGCCTTATCTAAGTCACCATCCCCCATGTCCATCAAAGAAGTACTCAAGCTCTCTCCACCCAGGACATGGTTTTCTTGAGCTCCTTGCAGCTCCAGCATACACTGTTACATCAAAGGTATTGTGACAATCTTACTGTAGTTCACTCACATTTCCATCCTTTTTGAAGCCTTGAATAGAAGCACAATAGCCCTTCACAGGATCCCTGAAGGCCTATGTTGAGTTACGTGCTCAGCACTGCTCGGGATTTCAGCTTACACAAGACATATGGGGCAGTGGTCTCATGCTCTTATCTCAGACAGAGAAGCATTCATCCAGCACAGACTTTATTTATTGCACTCTGAATAAGAAACCTGAATCTTCTGCTTTGATAATATTATAGTTCAGGATACTTTAAAAAAAAGACTTCAGAGCTAGGGATGTGGCTTAGTGGTAGAGTGTTTGTCTAGCATGCATGAAGCCCTGAGTTCCATTCCCTCAGCCCACATAAACAGAAAAACCAGAAATGGTGCTGTGGCTCAAGTGGTAGAGTGCTAGCTTTGAGCAACAGAAGCTCAGGGACAGTGCCCAGGCCTTTAGTCCAAGCCCTAGGACTGGCAAAAAAAAAAAAAAAGATTTCAAGGAAACCACATATGACAACAACAACAAAATCCTGATAACTTGGTTACCTGACTTTTACTATGTGAAAACTTCTGGTTGAATCACAATTATCAAAGATCTAGCCACAATAGGACTTTTCAGAACAGCACCATCTGGCAGGCAGGAGATAGCATGTTACCAGCTTTCAATGTTTATGGAGTGAAGAAATGAATGAATTATCTAAAGACCCAAAAGCAATTTCAAAGAAAATCTAGTATCTATTAGAAAAATGTATGGCTTTGAAGGAGTCTGGTTTGAAAAGAGCTACCCTCACTATGAGTGTTATGTTATATATTTCCAAAGAATCAAAAACACATCGTTATTATTAGATTGTTTTGTGCAATGTGCATCAACTATAGATACATAGATTTATGGAAACAACAGGAAATGTTGACATTTGTAGATTTTTCTGGATTTCAGAGAGTCTTGATATAGCTCTTTTCAGATAACTCTCTAAAAGGTTTTCGTTTGTTTCTTTGTTGAGGAGCATGTCTTTCCCAAGTCCTCTGATTTTATTAAGTGCCCACACTAGGGACAGTTACCTGCTACCAGCCTTCCAGAACAAGGGGTGGAAGGATGGAATATGGCATTGTCATTGCTGACCATGTGTAGTTGCATTCAGTCATCTGTTGTGCCCTTAAAATCTTGAAATCAGATATTCTACTGAATGTCTTCTTGGCCATCGCTGTTGATAATTTGGCTGATGCTGAAAGTTTGAATACTGCTCAGAAGGAGGAAGCTGAAGAAAAGGAAAGAAAAAAGATTGCAAGGTAATTCCATTTTTGTCTGAGTTCTTAACTGAGGAGTTTGGAAAGCTCAGGTGCCTGAAAGACCTGATAAATCCAAATGTGCTTCTTAGGAGCTGCACCTCCATGTTTCATGGAGGTGACCATGTGGTGCAGGCCAAAGAGGAAAGAATCTTGGAAGAAAGCCAAGCCTTTAGCTTTTATCCTCAGAGCTGAGAATGGGAGTCACACGTTCCCATTCTAAAGCATCATTGCAGTTAATTTTGGCATCATAAAACAAATGATGCATTCAATGCTGATTAGCTCTTGGATAGGGGTTTTAATAAGATGATCTGTATAATGAATCCTTTGCATTAGATGAACCGGAAGCTCTGAGTTTGGGCTGTGCTGTGCTTTTTCTGTTAGTGTTGTTTTCAATTAAATTTTGTCCTTCAATGGGACATTGTTGATTGAGAATCCTGATTAACATTTTTATATGTGGCAATATGGTTATTTTGTTTTTTGTATTCTTTATAGAAAAGAGAGTCTAGAAAATAAAAAGAACAACAAACCAGAAGTCAACCAGGTAGCCAACAGTGACAACAAGGTATGTACTGAAATAACTTCTCTCCCTTTCATTTCAGTCTGATTCTGTTGGCATCACCATAAATGTACCACTTTGGCTGTGACATGTCTCGTATGTAATATTTTGGTGTGAAAGTAGCATATTATATAGATGCTGACTTCTCAAGGGCTTGTGATTGAATTTAGTCAGGGAGCTATCTGTTAACTAACATTTCACCATAGAACCAAGACAGTTTGACTTCTTGTTTTCCTATGTTGGGCATGATGCTGTTAGCATCTTTCGAGCTGGTATTAAACCTGAGATTTTTAGTAGATATCTGTGCCCAGTGGTGATCCCAGGATCTGTTGATCTGGGAGGATTTAGGGCCACACTGTCAGAGTTCATCACACTTAGGACAGCTGTGGAAGTTTCCATCATTTGTTCATTGAATTGATAAATTCTGAGTAGCAGTTGTGGGGTCAGGCACTCAAGATTCAGGAATGAAAAAGACTGACAGGTTCTCTACCTCCAGGGAACTCAGAATCTCATCTAGAGTCAGGAATCCAAATGTGGTTATTTTTCTTTTTTTTCTTTTTCTTTTTTTCTTTTTTTGTCAGTCATGGGGCTTAAACTCTGGGCGCTGTCCCTCAGCTCTTTAGCTCAAGGTGAGTGCTCTACCACTTGAGCCACAGAGCCATTTCCGGGTTTCTGAGTGGTTTATTGGAGATAAAAATCTCATGGAGTTTCCTGCCTGGGCTGGCTTTGAACCTCGATCCTCAGATCTCAACCTCTTGAGTAGATAGGATTACAGGTGTGAGCCAATGACACCCAGCTCCAAATGTTATTATAGAATATGTACAACTACTACACTGGGACATCAGAAGAACCCAGGACCAAGTTGGCATCATGTTTCTCAACTGGGCTCAAGCCTCTGTCTGAAGCAGAATCCCCATATAATAGGCCCTGTCCTCACATGCAGACACTCAGGAGAAAAATACCTTATCCTGTGCTGACCAGCTGGTTACCCTTTGGCCCTCTAGAGTATATTGGAGCCATTGTCTTCTCTCCTGAAACATCTCTTTTATCCTAGGTTACAATTGATGACTATCGAGAAGAGGATGAAGACAAAGATCCTTACCCACCTTGTGATGTGCCAGGTATGATGGTGAAGGTCAGAGACAAGCTCTCAGCTCATGAGATGAGACAGGGCTTTGCTGTGGATTGCTGGGTGGCCTAGCTGTGGCCTCCCTCCTTTATGCTGACCTAATTAGGCCACCAAGACAATGGGATCAACTTCCTGGTGGGCCAGTTAGTTCTGCTATATCCCACAGTCACAGGCAGCATAGATGCACAATTCTTTGCAGGGTGGTGGAGAAGGAATGTGCAGCTGGATCAGTATTGGCCCAACTTTTGCTGACAGAACTCTGTGGAAGATCAGTTGTTAGCATTCACCTGACACTTTTTCATTTCATTGATGCCCTCATTGGATGATAAAAGCCAGACTTGGATAGTTCAGGGGCTGCTTATCTGTAACTTGAAACCCACATAGAGCTTTTTCAGCCTGAAGCTGGGGAAACAGCTAGGTGCTAGGAATATGTCATTGAGAATACCACCAGCATGACCACTTTTACCTGTGTCAGATCATAGCCTAGAAAGAACTTCCTTCCCACAGCTGAACACACTTACCAGAGAGGGCTGTGTCCCCACCCCCAACTCTATTCAGTCCATATTCTGAAGAAGCAGGAAGGTGTTGATTAGATAAGCAGTAAATGCTCTTAATGTTTAAGCCACATTTTAAACTGGTAAAATTGGGAACGGTAATTAAAACCCATATGCAATCTTTTTATTTTATGCCTATAAAAACTGTTTTATTTAAAGTAGGTGAAGAGGAAGAGGAGGAAGAAGAGGATGAACCCGAGGTTCCTGCTGGTCCCCGTCCTCGCAGAATCTCAGAGTTGAACATGAAGGAGAAAATTGCTCCCATCCCTGAAGGAAGCGCTTTCTTCATTCTTAGCAAGACCAACCCGTAAATATACCCTTTCTAGTCCCATCGCTACCACCTCTCTGCAGTCAGAAACTCTACAGATTGCTTGAGGATGGCTGGGTGGGAGAAGGGGAAGTGGTTTTGCAGCCGTCTTCTGGACGCAAGTGTCCCAGGATCCCCCAATTCCCTACCAAGCTTCCCTGCTTGTTTCTTGCCTCAACCATCAGTTCTTTTCCCTTAAGGTTGTGACCACATACTGGAAGGCGTGATGTTCTAGATTCTCCTCCCCTTACAACTTCTGCCTGGGAACAGCAATGGAGCAAATGTCTGTGATCATCAAGATTTTCTGTTTGAAGCTGACCACTCTGCTCTTCCATGCAATGGCCTAGAACCCTCTTTCTTTCTTTCTTCTACTTTTTTTTTTTGTTTTCAGTTGTGGGGCCTGCACTCTGGGCCTGAGTGGAGCTGTCCCTCAGCTCTTTAGCTCAAGACTAGCACTCTACCACTTGAGCCACAGCACCACTTCTAGCTTTTTCTGCTTATGTGGTGCTGAGGAATTGAACCCAGGGCCTCATGCATGCGAGGCAAGCACTGAGCCACCTTCCCAGCCCCTAGAGCCCTTTCTTAACCAGTGGACATTTTCTAAGATGCTTTGTGGGACAAGAATTTTGTGACCAAGTTCTGTACGGTATCTTCATCCTCATATCCCATTTAGGTGATCTTTTTTATGACCATGAAATAATATGTCCTGGTGATATTTATAAGCTATAAGTATTGGATTCAGCTCTAGGATACACTGCTTTAAATAGTATTTTTCATACTGAAATAATAAGGTACTCACCAGGAACATGGTAGTGACTCACATATACTGTAGGCGGAAGAAGTTTATTTACTAGCTCATTTGTAGGTTTTAATCATCTGGGATTAAGTGAACTGCCAAGGGGAATAGGTAGCTCCTGGAAAGGTTTCTAGAATTGCAGGAGGAGTTCTTGGCTGTCATAAAGGAAGACTGCATAATTCACAGGTCCTTGAGAGGTGAAAATTTGATGATTGATTTTATAGCTCATTACTATTGGGATGTCCAAAAAAAAAAAAAAAAAGGATGGCAGGTACCTGGAATCCTAGCTCCAGAGGAGGCTGAGATCTGAATGTTCTGATTTGGAGCCATTCTAGGCAAGATACTCTGTGAGACTCTTATATTTAAGCACCAAAAAGCCAGAACTGGAGCTATGGCTCAAGTGGTAGAGCACTAACTTTGAGCACAAAACCTCAGGAACAATGCTTAGGCCCAGGACTGGCACCAAAAAAAGGAGGATGAGATGATTACCCTGATGTTTGCTGACACCTGCAGCTCTTTATGTTTGACTTGATTTTCCCCCAAAAAATCAAGAGCACTCCTGTTTTGCTGCTTTAGAAGGTCTTCTGCAGCTGCAGATTCAGTTGCTAACAACTAACAAACCTTCAGCAGGGGGAGTTAAGGGAACCAGCACTGAATGCCCCAAAAGAGAAGAGTCTAATAATGAAAAAAAGTCTTTCAAGGGAAAACCTATGTATAGTCTTTGGCAAACATGTGTTTAGGGTAAAGTCAGTCAGTTGTCAGTTGTTAAGCAGCCTGATAGGTAGCAGCCCTCCCTGGCCTCATGGGGCTTCAGGACTCAGAAAGAACTACAGCATATAATGCAGTGAGATCTTTACATGTTAGCAAATGATGATGTGACTTCGCTTTCTAAGGACTTCTAGTTGGGGGTCAATTCTAAAATTAAAAATTAGGACTTTTTCCAGTCATGGCTCACACCTGTAATACTAGCTACCCAGGAGGCTGAGATCTGAGGATCTTGGTTTGAAGCCAGCCTGGGCAAGAAAGTATGTGAGACTCATCAATTAACCACCAAAAGCCAAAAGTGGAACTGTGGCTCAAGTGGTAGAGCACTAGCCTTGGGCAAAAAAGCTGAGGGGTAGGTCCCGGGCCTTGAGTGCTTGCCTCAGAACCAGTCAATACACACGCGCATGTGTGCACGCATAAAGCGTGCACATACACACATACACAATAAAACTTTTATGCCAAAAATCTTTAGATGACAGATTTCATCAGCCCTCACTGCAAGTCCTATTTCAATACAGCACCTCATAGTACACAAAAGGAATTTGTTTCATTCTTTGTGTTAAAATTTTCAGATAAATCGGACTGAGTTTAATTTATCAAAGAATGAGTCACAAATCAAGCATCCTTGGAAATCAAAAGAGGTTCAGAGCAGCAGCATTTATGGACAGATATGGAAAGAGAGGAAAAGAGACCGCTTGACTGGCTATGGTACCACCTGTGCCTTATTTGAGCATCGTAGGAGTAGTTGGCAGCCTGTAATTGGCTGAGGCATGGCTGTTGTAATTGGTATGCTTGTTGGGGAGTTATCCTCCTAAGTTGGTCCTTTAGTTAGCTTTGGAACCAAGGTAGATTATAGTTTGTTCATTATGTAGAGGGACTCAAGATAGGGAATCATTGTAGGTAAAATTCAGTTTAACTTGACAGTTTTCTTTCTAAGGCAGGGAGGATATGCTGTCAGGCTTTGTGTGTAGAAAACTTCAGAATCAAATAGACCTGGATTGGAAATCAGTGTCTGGTCTTTACTAGCTGTGTCACTTAAAGTTCCCTCACATATGTTAGCCTCATTTCCTCTTTCCCCCCCATATTTTGGGAGACAGAAATCCCTACTTCTAAGGATTGGATGAAATGATCTCTGGAGTACCCAGCATAGAGCTGGTCATTTTTTGTCCCCTCCACAGCCATATAGGGTCAGCTGGTGGTAGACTTTATGGGGTGAAGAGTGGATCACTCGTTTCTACCTGGGTGGGGGCATAGGTGGTCCAGCTGAGACAGCCATCTCCTTCTGATCCATTACCACTACGGGGGCCTTATACTTTTAAAAACCCAGCCTGTTTGGGCCCTTGTCTGAGCCTGTGTCCCTGTGTTGGCTTTCCCCACAGGATCCGAGTAGGCTGCCACAAGCTCATCAACCACCATATCTTCACCAACCTCATCCTCGTTTTCATTATGCTGAGCAGTGCCGCCCTTGCTGCCGAGGACCCCATTCGCAGTCACTCCTTCCGGAACACTGTAAGCCTGTGAGAGAGGAGAGGTGGGTGGGATTCCCTCTGGGGTCAGCACTGTCTCTCTCAGGCAGATGATGTCCCGGAGAGGCTCCAGGAGACCTAAGAGTGAAGATCGCATACGCCTGTAGCTCTGTTTTCCAGGTTATGAGCGCCACAGCTTTTGCTTTATTAGACCAATCTGAATGGTATTATGTACTGTGACCTTTATTTAGAGTCCTCTACAGTAACTTGGTAATGCATCCATGGACTCTACATTTCTTCCTCCGTTCTCCTTGCTGCTGACATTTTGGTTATTTCCCCTTCCCCATCAGATATACACAGTCACATCTTGGAGGTTTGGGCCTAAGGGGAGCAAATAGCAAGAAGGTAAAATTGAATCCAGGCATGCCACACAAGGCCAGAAGTTCTTACTTGGGAAGATTTCTCTCAAGTGGACTATACACAAAGATACCGGGCTCCATTTCTGAGGAGAAATATAAGTTAGGAAGATAATGGGATGTAAGTTGAGGGTTCCATAGAAAGAGGAACTTGAGGTTTGGGAGTGGTAGAATGTGTTTATGCTAAGAAAACAGAGGACTAAGTTATCTACTGTTCCTCACCTTCCTAACTTAAAGGTAGCACCCACAGATGCCTTATTGTAAAGAAACTTGCACTGAAATTAGTTCTTGTTCTAACAGCTCCATCTTAGGCATCTAGCCAACTCAATACTGAGGAAACTCCAAAGGCCAGACAGCTTCCAAGATCTAATGGCTTGATGACTATCAGGCCCAGTCACTACAATGCAGTTTCAGTTGATCACTGACACACCTCCAGGAGAAAGGAGACTAGCAGATGTAGGAGGTATCAGATTCTTAGAGACGTTAGAATTAAGGCAGATCAGCAGAGCAGTGCACCCAGTTTTCAGTCATAACAAGAAGGCTTCATACTGTTTTTCCCTACTAAGTACCTGGCCAAGTGATTTATGGCAGCGATAAGACATGAACTCTGATGTGAAGGGGAAAAACACTTTTCCTGTGGTATGTGTTAGTGTCTGTGTAACAGTGACAGCATTGAGCCTGTCTTAATCAGTCCTCAAAAGATTTTGTCAGAGATCCAGACATTGGAAAAGCACAAAAGCCTCTGTGTCATTGAGTCTAGTGTCCATACTGAGAAACAGTTTACATAGGAACTTCTGGTTTCTTTTTTATTATTATAATCTTCTCTCCACAAATTTGTTTCCTTGCTGCTTTTCCCAAAACTATAATTGTTCTCTTTAATAAATGTACATGAATGTATGTATTGCTTTTAAAGCATTACAGTGTTTCTTTAATCAGCAGCTGGATTCTTAATGGCAAAGAAAACTAAGGGAAACAAAGGAGAAGAGAACTTAAATCTAAATGTTTAGATTGGAGCCTGGGTACCAAGCAGGCTTGGCAGCAATGATGCTGGCTGCTGGATGTTTTCAACATTAATATCTTACTGTGTTCTAGAAGAGAATGAAGAGAAGGTGGCAGGGCTTGATGATATATGGAAAATGCCTTCCATTGCTTGGCCAGGAAACACAAACAGAAATGTTAAATTCAGAAATAGGAATATTTTGTTTTTGTTTTTGTTTTTTTTTTTTTGTCGGTCATGGGGCTCGAACTCTAGGCTTGGGCATTGTCCCTGCCTCTTCAGTTCAAGGCGAGTGCTCTACTGCTTGAGCCAGAGCGCCACTTCCAGTTTTCTGGTGGTTAATTGGAGATAAGAGTCTCATGGACTTTTCTGCCCAGGCTGGCTTTGAACCATGATCCTCAGATCTCAGCTCCTCAGTAGCTAGGATTACAGGCGTGAGCCACCAGTGCCCAGCTTTTTTAACAGGAATATTTTGGAAGGAGAGTACCCTTGGAAAGAGCACTTGCTCTGAGGAGAGCTGGCCCTGAAGCAGAGGTCCTCATCTTACTGGGAAGGAGCAATAGCACACTCCCCTACAGTGTCTCCATGTGTAAAATAACCTGGCTGACTTCCAAGGCCCTTGTGCCTTTGACTTTCACAGCAATGCTGTGACTGGCTGAGTGGCCTGAACGGGTGGCCCCATCTATTTCTAGTACCTGTATCTCTTAAATAAAAAGAGTAGGCCAGGATGATCTCCTCAGTCCTTCTATCTTTGACACCTGTAGTTCCATGAAAACCACTGAGGGTGCAGTGGTGTGCAGACCCTTCCCTGCAAGTGTCCTTGCTGGGGTGGTTAGACTTTTTGCTGCTGGGCCCTTGCCCTGCAGTAGTTCAATAGTACAGAGACTCCATCATGGACCCTGTAGGGTACTAGAAGGTATTTTCAGAAATACTGAGAGAACTTTAGAAGCCAAGCCAGTCTATCCTTTGAGAGGATTAAAAAAAAAACAAACAGACTTGGAAGACTGTAGAATTAGGTACAGTACAATGACTAGAAGAAGGCAGATAGTAAAATCATGCAGATTAAGACTGCCTGGACAAAAAGAAAGGGATTACTGGCTGAAGGGACATGTTGAAATTTCTGGGTCTATCTGATACCATGAACATCTTTTTTTTAATATACTAGAGAACACAGAGCAACGCTAGGCAAGTGCTCTACCATTGAGCTATACCACTAGCCTTGCCACTAACACCCTTATTTCTGTTCCTCTACCAGTCTGAAATTCAGCTAGATGGCAGTGTACTTCATTCAGTCAAGTCACAATTAAAAACCCAAAATATGTGTGATTGTCATTTATCAGGGCCCACAAAGTCACTGGTAGAAGTAGCCTATTGATGAAGAAAGGTTGTTAAGATAGCACTTCCAGAAATCAGCCCTTGTTGGTTAGGAACACAAACCCAGGAAGCCACTTGGCCTGAGTGGCTAAAAGAGGCAAGGCTCCCCAGTATTCCCTGGGGGTTACAAAGACGTTGTGATTGGACAGAGATAAACTTTCATGAGCATTTCTGCCCTACCTCTGGAGTGTCAAGAGTTTTTCCCTGAAAAATGGGTCTCAAACCACAGGTGAGGCTTCCACCTGTGGCCATTTGGTTGTCACAGCTTGTCCTTATACCTTGTTCTTATTTTCACGTGTTATACCTTGCAGATACTGGGTTACTTTGACTATGCTTTCACAGCCATCTTTACTGTTGAAATCCTGTTAAAGGTAATGGCATTTTTCATTGATCCTCATTACTCTAAAGCAGCTGTAGCAATAATAGTTGCCATGTTTTGCTTACCTTCCAGATGCTAGGCTATGCAGATTATGTCTTCACTGGTACTTTTGCATTTGAGATCATTTTGAAGGTAATAGGCAACCAGCAGTGTGTTTAAGAGCCTGCTCCTCCTGTGTGTGAGACACAGGAAAGAAGCGTGTAGTGCTTTTGGCTTTTTTTTTTCTTCTTCTTCTTCTGCAATTTAGCTAAATTTTTTTTCAACAAAGAATTTTTTCCTGTGACCCTTCCGTCTTGTTTTTGCTTTCTTTTTCACTGTTGAGTGCATGTAGGAGCTACTTGGACTTCACAACAGTTCGAATTACATTTTGCTCCTTTCTGGAAAAAAAAATCTTCTGAAGTTTGTCCACTGATAACAGATAACTATGTGTGAACTTTCTTTTACCCTTCCCTGGCACAAGGTCAGAGGAAAAACATTTATCCTATGAAAGGAATGCCTCTCTTCTTGTTTCTCTGACTACATTATGTTTTCAGTGGCTTAAAATAGTAACATACTATTTTCTTGCAACTGGATTTGCAAGAGCACTTGGGTCCGTTTTGTTAAGATACTTTGTCTCTGTTTTAATGGATGGGCTTGCATTTGCATAAAGAAAAGGAACACCTTTTCAGACAGGACGACCTAAATGTATTGCCCATGCATGAGCTAACAGTTGCCAGTGCTGCATGCGGTTTGTGTATTGAATGTGAAGGCCACCCCATTGGGGAGCACCTTCTTACCTGCTCAGAGATCTGGAGACTAGGAGCAGAGAGCTAAGAGTCTCCAGGAGTGAATCCTTGCAATTCTAGAACAGGGCCCATGAAAACTGTCAAAGCAACCATCTTCTAGAGTGAAGACGTTGAAAAGTGAAGACTTTGAACTACAGCTGTCCTTAAGCCATTTTAAGGTTTCCGTGTGTGCATCTTAAGGAAAACAATAACTTTATGTTGGAACTTGGGCTCTTCACAAAATTTCCTATAAATAAAACCTCAATTAACATGGCCAGGTAGTGACTTCTTTTTCATTCTTATTGTTAATTTTTTTTTAAAAATTGGCTCAAAACCAATCAAAATTCGTTTAAACCTGGGTTCGTTTTCCTGCCTAAGTGAAGCCAGTGAATTTGCTTGCCAGTCTTCTCTGAGTCAGAGTTGAGCAAGGGGACAGTGGCCAGATGATAACTGGGGTGGCTTGATGGTAAAAGCCATGCTCCAGAGTACACTGGTAGTGGGCCAGCGTTCTTGCTGGCATCTCTTCTAGCCTCACCTTCTTGTTTGGTCATTCACTGTCTGTTCCAGCTTAATGGGGAAGTCTTCTGCTTAGTCCATAAGCCTGGTTAATTGAAGTTATATTTTACTTTCTATCTTTTAAGTTGTTACTCTCGAGCTATGGAAAAAAAAATGAGACCCCGGATTATTTTAGAGGGAGAAAAATGGTCGCTACTTTTCCATTTCTGTAGATTTGCCTCAGTGACTTAAATCTTCTAAGTCATTCTTCATTTTGTAGGTATTTTACAAAATGGGAAAAAATAAGCTAAAATAAGGATACAGAAAATGGAGAACAGAGATTTACTTAGAATTACTTCACATCTGAAATGCTGGCTGAGGGTGACTTTGAGGAAGATTTGATAAGATAGTTGCTCATTTGTTTAAATTTTGGGAAATTACCTTTTTTTAGGCTGGAAAGGTTGAATTTTGGCAGTTTTCTCAGATTCAGGGTGGTATTTCCCAACTATGCCTTTCCTCAACCCTACTCACCTTGTTTCCCCCTTCAGAATTGCAGAATTACTCTATTTTTCTGTTTTGACTCTGGGGAACTTCTTTACTAAACTCTCAGTGGACTACCCAGAGTATGTGCTCCAGCTACCCAAGGCATCGGCTAGGATGGTAGAGAGAATGACCTTCCTGAGATGTCACATGACAGCTTTCTTGCCGTACCTGCCATATGCTGGAGGAGCCAGACATGGAGAAACTGAAATGGGTAGATAAAGATAGGAGCAATCATAAAGGTTCTTCATGGAAAATGCACATTTCTGTGTAAACAGAACCTGTGAGTGCTAAACTCCTGCCCTTTTTCTTGCCTCCACTAAGAGCAAAATTGGAACCATGTAGACAATAACTGGAGCCTCAGAGAGGCCAAACCAGCATTTTTGGGGAAACCATGTCATCTGTCAGTGTTGACATTATCATTTGTAGTCATGGGCAGTCTGTCCTGAGACAAGTTCTTTAGTCAGGCAAGTGATACATTCATATTTGAGGTCTATCATTGTGGTAATCAAGTCTAAATTTGTCTCCTTAAAAATGTGTCTGAAGCTGGGCTCCGGTGGCTCATGCCTATAATCCTAGCTACTCAGGAGGCTGAGATCTGAGGATCGCAGTTCAAAGCCAGCCTGGGCAGAAAAGTCTGTGAGACTCTCATCTCCAATTAGCCACCAGAAAATCAGAAGTGGCACTTTGGCTCAAGTGGTAGAGCACTGACTTGAACTGAAGAGCTCGGGGACAGCACCCAGACCGTTCAAGCCCTATGACTGACAAAAAAAAAAAAAATGTGTCTGAAATGAGCTGCCCTTTTTGCGTTTTATTTTGAGTAAAAGTTATTTGATTGCTTAGCCCTTTTATGTGTTCTTTGCTGTTGTCTGTTTTGTTTGGTGTTTGTTCTTTTGGTGCCAGTATTGGGCTTGTGCTCTCACTTGGCCTTTTCAAGTTCACAGCTGGTACTCTACTACTTGAGCCACACTTCCACTTCTGGCTTTTTGCTGGTAAACTGGAGATAAGTATCTCTCAGATTTGTCTGGGCTGGCTTTGAATAATGATTCTCAGATCTCAGCCTCCTGGTTAGGTAGGATTATAGGCATGAGCTACTGGTGCCCAGCTTGCATTTGTTAATAAAGTCATACTTTCCTTAAAGTTTTGTGAAGAGCCCAGGTTTCTTTACCTCTGGGAGAAAAAACAGCAAATGACCTTTAATTCTGTTTATAGATGACAACTTTTGGAGCATTCCTGCACAAAGGGGCTTTCTGCAGGAACTACTTCAATTTGTTGGATATGCTGGTTGTTGGGGTATCTCTGGTGTCATTTGGGATTCAGTAAGTATACTATGGTGTGGTTGTGTGTGTACATACATACATATTTATATGCATATACACATGTGCAAGCACAAATCCAAACACACGCACATCTAAGAATATCAACACAATGGTTTATATAAGAAATTTTGGTGTAATTCTTAGAGAGTAGACATTATTTTAATGATTATATTTATTTGGACAGAATTGCAACCATGCCAGAAAACGATGGGGCAATTCTTATTATCCTGTGCTTTTTTTCTTTTTACTCATTACTAGACTAGGTTGTTTTATTCCCTATGAAACTGGTTTCGAGCCAAGGGTAAAAGAATTAATTAGGGGGGAGAAAGCCAAGTTCCCAGTTCCTCTAAGGGCTGTTTCCAGGCCTGAGGTTGTCATCTCTCAGATCCCAGCTCCCCTTCTGTAGAGGAAGAGCTGGAGCCAGGTGACCTCTCAGGGCCCCTACCTTCCTGAATAATGAAGACTTACCTAAATTTCCAGGAGGCAGCAGGTACTACAGCCTTTCCTTTTGGCCTTTGATGCTTTTCAGCTAGGAGGGATCTGAGGTAAGAAGTTGGCATTTGGAGATCTCTGCTGGGGACTAGCCATTGCAGAGCCTGGCCTGTATGTCATTTGCCAGACCTGGGGGCAGAGGCTCCACTGGGAATATCAGCTGTGGCCTCACTTTCCTGCTGGCCTCTGAACACCTCTTTTGGAATTGATCATTAGTACTGCATGTGTGTATATGTGTACACAAGCATCTCTCCAACTAAAGGTAATTGGGGAGGACGAAGGTCTCATGCCTAGCATTGCCTTCCTGGCCATCCTCCTTACCTCTCACTGATGCCCAGAAAAAAGGAGCCCCCTAGCCTAGGTCAGGACATTTACACTGTATCTTCATAAGTACCATAAATTTCCAGACTCTCCCTGCCTTCTCCAGCTGCAGCTCTAACCCACTTCCTCCTATACAGGGGTCCCCATATGTGGGGTGCTGCAAATGAGCTATAATCTGTCTTGTGCCTTTACATGCACTGCTCCCATGGTCTGGAGACCCTCTCCCCTCTACAGCTAACTCCTACTCCTCCTTTGCAACTTCCTGACTATCACTCTTCTAGTCAGCCTTCACAGACTGCCCCAAGGCTGTGCTCTCCAGCGCAGCACACTGAGTTTACCTCATTGTCCTAAGTACCACTCAGGACTGTGATTACCCATGTCTTCTGCCAGACATCACTTCTTGAAGGCCAGAGAAGCTCAGCACCAAAATACTGCAAAAGGTTTCTAAACTTGAACACAAATTGAAACCTAAAGGCCAGAAGCAACCTACTATTTATGTTTAGTGAAAAGAACAAAGCAAGTTTATAAATTGCATTTCTGCAAAGGCTAGTTGTGAACCTAAGGTAGAGCCTTCTTGGGTGCATATGGGCTCATCTCAGGAGGCACTGTGTGTGTAGCATATGTTGGAAAGAGATTGTACTGATATCCTAGAGAAGCATCAGCTCAGTTCAACATGGATAGCAGGCAAATTGAAGAGATGTAGATCAAGTAAAACTACTCATCTCAAAGTATTCTTATCCATCCAGAATGTCTTTCACTCACTTTTTTGCCTCTATTCTTCCTTAGATCCAGTGCCATCTCCGTTGTGAAGATTCTGAGGGTTTTAAGGGTCCTGAGGCCTCTCAGAGCAATCAACAGAGCCAAAGGACTTAAGGTATTGATTCCTATCCTTCTGGCAGGGCTGGTTTGAGTTAAGCTTGGCTGTCATTACTGCTGCTTCTGCACTGGAGCTGTGCTGGGGCCTGATGAATTTTCAAGTGGGGTTTTCCCCCCACCAATTAAGCCACCTCTGCCAATTCCTAGTGTCCTTTAAGTTTTCTTTTCTTTTTATCCCCAATTTTTCCATTGTGGTTAATGTTTATTATTTTTCTCATCACTAGTATTTCTTTGTGTTTATTTTTGACTTTAAATCTCTGTTCAGGCAGATTATAGACAAATCTAGAGGGGTTTGTATTTTCTAAGTCCTATTTGGTGGTGGGATGATGCGGGGAGCCTATGTGCTAGACATTGCTATCCACATAGCGTTTTTAAAAATTAAACCAATTACTTGAGAAGAACCCAGAGAGGCTCAATTATGGAGTAATCCTCACAATAGCAATGGAAAGTAAAACACAAAGGCCTGTGAAGTTGGAAGATGATATGAAAGTGTGCAGTAAAACAGAAGCCCTAGGCTTGTATCAACTCACCTTTTTAGGCTCTTTCTAGGACCTTTCTAGGGTGTCACTTGACACCCTATCATCTCCCTGCTCTTTTCTCCCCAGCATGTTGTTCAATGTGTCTTCGTGGCCATCCGGACCATTGGCAACATCATGATTGTTACCACCCTGCTCCAGTTCATGTTTGCCTGCATTGGGGTCCAGTTGTTCAAGGTAGGGGTGCTTTCATTCAAGGCCTGGCTTGATTTCTATAAGGAAGAACCTGTGCTTGACAACCTATCTGTTTTGCACCCAGGGCAAATTCTATCGCTGCACAGATGAAGCCAAAAGTAACCCTGAAGAATGCAGGTGGGTGTCCTGAGAGCAGAGCACAGAATTTGGAAGAATAAGTTGAAAACTTGAAGGAATTGTTCATGCTAGCATTTCAGAAGTTTAAGTCAGGAGATAAAAGGCACTTGTGTGCTTATCTCATTGCTGGATAGATAAATGTTGGGTTTTTTCCCTTTGTTTTCTAAAACGAAGTGAAATTCACTGATGCTAAAATTGTTTTCAGTGCACAATTCAATGGCATTTAGTGAAGTCATGTGCATCTAGCACCTGTATCTGATTTCAAAACTTTTATCATCCCAAAAGAATGGGCAGATGTTTTTCACTATTGGGTATAAAATTTATAAAGGAGGAAGGGGATCCTGAAATAACAATGAAGACATGTCCCAAACAGTAACTACCCTTATATCCTTATGGATGTAGACCTTACATCCATAAGGTATTGAGGAGGTGACTCTCCTCTTCCAGAAGTCTTTCTAGGCTTCCTCACTCCTTGTTTCTCTCACCCACACTTTGGTCAGATTTCTACTCAGAGAGACTGGCAAAGGAGAGGCACAGTAGGCAGTATTCATGTCTTTTGCTCTAGATGTCCAGTGAATATGAAGGCAAGCATGAAAACATTGTCTGGAGCTTAAGGTTGTGTAGAATCTGTGACCCTGTCCTTCTAAGATTTAATGACCAAGGTCTAGCTGCCAGTCCCCCTTGCATAATTTGGGGTTTCCTTGAGCAAAAAATGTAGTCACAGAGGACAAGGTGCAAATTGACTGTGGAACCTTTCACCTAGATTTGGGGGACAGAGCGCCCCTATAGTTAGGCAGTATGGAAGCACTGTGGAGATGTCCCTCCTCACATGTGAAATAACAATCACAGACTTTTTCTCTTAGAGTCCTTCCAGACATCAAGTGCTATAAGAAATATCATATAACAGTTCTTCTAGAATTCTTTTGGAAATGAAATTGGGAATGTTATTGATATGGAAAGAGATTTGCTGAAAACTAAGATGTACATAAGGGTATACCTGGGCTCATGGAACGCCTGATGGCCATATCTTTAATTCATCAGCATATACTTTGAGCCTGTTTTCTGTGAGAACCAAACACAATTTGGAAGTTTTCATTTGTTAGCAGTCCTGCTGGGTATCTCTTAGCTGCTCTGGAGAATACACTTTGCAGTAGTCACTATTCAACAGTCACTTGAACTGCAGAGCAAATTTAATGTAGGGAAAGCAAAGTTTCTACGTGAGAAGCTTTGCCTGTGACCTGCTCAGGTGTGTGACTTGAGTAGGGCATTCTGAAGGTGTTGGAGCCATGGGACTGTCTTAGTTCTTTCTGCTGCCTGCCACATGTGAAGTCAGGGTGACTGGCACTTCTTTTCTTCTCTAGGGGGCTTTTCATCCTCTACAAGGATGGAGACGTTGATAGCCCTGTGGTCCGTGAGAGGATCTGGCAAAACAGTGACTTCAACTTCGACAATGTCCTTTCTGCCATGATGGCGCTCTTCACAGTTTCCACGTTTGAGGGCTGGCCTGCGTGAGTACAGAAAACACACAGTCTTCCATTGAGGTATCTGCTGCTCCTCGGGGAGACTGGGCTGAGTCCTCTCTCAAGGAGTGAGCCCCATTTTTCTTCTTCATAGTTGTGAAGTGCTATGTGACTTAACTTTGCACCACTTACCACCATTTCCCAGCCCAAGTGGCTCTTCAATCCAAATAGGCAGATGAGTGGCTTCTGTGGCCCACTAATAGCTTGCTCAGATTTGAAGCAGGGTTGGGCTAGGACCATAGAAGCATCTCTGAATGGGACTAGGTAGTCATAAGAAGCATTTGCACCCTCCTATCAGTAGCCATTTCACTAAAGCTGCCTTTCTGCTGTTCCTATGTCCCAAACCATTCATTCTGATGCTTCATGAGCACTACTATAGGTGTAGATGGTTGTCCTGTGTCATTTGTTCAAGGGAGGTATGTTTGTGATGCCATCTCCATGAAATATGTTAGGCCCTGTGAAAGAAACAAAATAGGACATGATCGTTCCCTGCAAACCTCAAATCCAGTAAGCATGTCAGATAGTCAAACTAGAAAGGATCCTTGATATGTCCTAGATGCCAGAAGTATCTTCTAGATACTTCTAGAATGGCTAGGATGTTGGTGAATAAAACATGCAGAGCATAAAGAAAGTAGAAACACTCTACCCTGGGTCATATGTTTCTTTATGCCAGCTCACCTCAGGAAGCCCCTGCTGCCAGATCATTCTTGCTTATTATATCATCATCAAAGCAGAGATACCACTGATAGAGACTGAGAGAAGCTTGTAGAACAAACTCTATATCTCAGCCACGCTGGAGAATTCAAAGGCTCTTTCAAGAAGCAACTCCTTAATGGTCTTAATTTAGAGATAATGGAATAAGCGTAAGGATGGACTAATAGAACAGAGGCAGAAAGAGCAAGAGTCTCTTTCCCATTCCCCTTCAGATGCCCTGTTCCTACAGGAACTGCAGACGGTGGGTGCTCTGAGCCTCACAGGTGAAACTCTCAGTGTGCCTCTGAGAGTCATATTTCCAGAAGCATTTGTGGAGTGAAAGAGATGGTTGAGTATGGCTTACTCCTAGAGGCCCAGAGTAAGACCTTCAGTCTGAAGAGGCTTTGATGTAGTATCAAGGTTTTAGACACTGCATTTAAGGTTTTAGACACAGCCATTGGGAAGCTGAGGAGCAATGAATCCACCTAAGATTCAGGGTTTGGAGGGCCTGAGCTAAGCTCCCACCTCTGCCTCTGCCGAGTGTGACCTTGGCACTTAGATCCCTCTCTGAGTATGCATAGAATGTGGATGTCAGTACAGATGTGAAAGCGAAATGAATCTGGATCCATAGGGAGTGTTCCCACCTTGGGTTAAATCTCCATCAGAGTGAAAAGTCAGTTGAAATTGAGAATGTTACGGTAATTTCCTCCTTTTTGTCAATAATTCTGCTTGACATATATTTACTTTTAATAGCTATTTCAGTTTAAGGAACTTCTCTTAAAGACAGTTTTCTCTGTCAGCCTGGATAGTTTTCAGTTTCAATACATTATAGGCATTGTTCTTCTTTTCTTTTTTTTTCCTGTGAATAAAATGGAATGTCATTGAAAACTGGAGAAATTTTTTTATTTTCAGTCCTCAGAACAGTCTCTCAATGGTTATATCTCAGGTTCCCCTTCCTGTCTGGACCTGAGGCTGAGGAGGACCCCATAAGGACCTGGCTGTGTCCAGAGGCCTTGGTGGGCACCCCATGAGGAGTTAGCAACCAATCTCATGAGAGGAGTTCAGAGGAATTCTGGGGCTTAGTGAACAGTGGGCTGGGCCTTGTGGACTGAGTGGGGTTGAAGGTCCTCACTCTGTTTTTCTGCTCTCCAGGTTGCTGTATAAAGCCATCGACTCCAACGGAGAGAATGTTGGCCCAGTCTACAACTACCGCGTGGAGATCTCCATCTTCTTTATCATCTACATCATCATTGTTGCTTTCTTCATGATGAACATTTTTGTGGGCTTTGTCATCGTTACATTTCAAGAGCAGGGAGAAAAAGAGTATAAGAACTGTGAGCTGGATAAAAATCAGGTTAAAGTCACACACTGTTTGTGCTTCCTCCCTTGAGAAAGAGCAGATCTCCTTTCAATTGTTTTCCCTCCACACAGAGAAGGGTATCCATGTGGGTGGCTCAGGGCCCTAAGCAGAGCACATGCTCAGTGACATTAAATCTCCCTGTGGAGAGTCAGGTCCCCAGAGATGGTGAAGGGCTAAGGTTATAGCTCAGGGTTGGAGTGCTTACCTAACAAGTCCTTGGTTCAATCCCCAGCTTCATACGAAATAGACTATGATTGTGAAACTCATCCCCAGGCCTGTTGGTAAGAAATCAGAGAATGCTTTGGCCAATTTCTTAGACCATGAGCCATTCGTGATGGCTCAGAATCTAGTGGGATTTTATGATCTGGGGACAGAGAACAGTAAGTTTCCACAGTTCCTACTGAAGACTCCTTAGTGTTAGCTTAGGGTAGATTTTCATCACCTTGACACTTGATGTTGTAGGCTAGATAGTTCTTGTTTATATTTCCAGGGCTATAGGAACCATCTGTGCCCTCTACTCACTAGATGCCAGTTGTACCCCCCCTTATCTGTGACAACCTAGTATTTTCCTACATTTCCAGGTATGTTCTGGGGAACATGGTGGTCCCTGGTCAAGAATTGCTGACTTAGGAGGAAGAACCCTCTAATAGAACAGGGAAAGCCAGAAACATTGAACTGGGGACTGAAGTTTCACTTGCGTAATTCTTTCTCTAGCACCTTGTTTTAGCCAGTCTGGTAAAAGCACAGGGTTTTCAGCTATGAGCACTGGTGATACCAGAAATCCAGGAGTTCTCTGGCCCTGCTCTTTTTGTATCTGTTCTATGATATTAGGTCCATCCTTACACTTATTCCATTATCTCTAAATTAAGACCATTAAGGAGTTGCTTCTTGAAAGATCCTTTGAACTCTCCAGCGTGGCTGAGATTTAGAGCTTCTCTCAGTCTCTATCAGTAGTATCTCTGCTTTGATGATGACATAATAAGCAAGAATGACCTGGTAGCTGGGGCTTCCTGAGGTGAGCTGGCATAAAGAAACATATGACCCAGGTAGAGCTGTTTCATAGGAAACATGAGGATGCCCTGGTGGTTTGATTTGTAGAAAGACTTCCCTTAGAGTTGTGAGGATATTCTTGCAGATCCACCAGTGACAGTCCAAAGGAGACTTGTCCCAACCCTTTCCTCATATGAGGAAGACAAGATGAATGGTAGGTCCAAAGCCATCCAGGCAGGGCCAACACTATAGTGTGTCAGCAGCCAAGGTTCCCCAAAGTCTCAAATCAGGGCCATAATCAGGGCAGGTAAAGTCAAAGTGGCACCAAGTCTTGGATACAGGGAACGTCTTAGCCTGATGTATTCAGAGTCAAAGGAAGAGTGAGACAGGTCTAGGGACTCAGGAATGAGCTGAAAGCTCTCAGGGCTGAATGTTCCCTCTGGTCTTGTTCCAGAGCACTAACCCTTCATCTCCAGTATGAGTGGGAAGGACAGTACTCTGGTTAAGACCCAATCTTAATTCACCTTAGTCAAACCATTATTATCCTTTCCTGGGATTCTGAAATGAGCATGTCAAGCTCCTGAACCCCCATCTCTCAGAGAGACACATTGACAACTTACCATAAGGCATCAATGCTTAGCTCATCCTGCCTTCAGAAGAGAGGCATCTTATGGGTCCATCTGAGCAGTCAAGAGGCTGCTGTCCCAGGAAGTTAGCCTAGGTCCTCTGGTTCTTGAAGAGCGTATGACTTTTGGCAGTTGGCTTCCTCTTCTGGGGCTGATACGCTGTCAAGTCCCACTAGCAGAATGGTCTGGGACAAGTCCTCACTCCTCTGCTTATATGTTAAATACTATAGGTCTTCAGCAAAAACTCTGGCTACAGTTTTTGTTTGTGTATTGTGGTACTAAAGATTGAAATTCAGGAGACTGGGAATGTGGCTTAGTTGGTAGAGTGCTTGACTAGCATGCATGAAACCCTGGGCTTGATTCCTCAGGAAAAGCTGGAAGTGATGCTGTGGCTCAAGTGGTAGAGTGCTTTCCTAGCATGAATGAAGCCCTGGGTTTGATTCCTCAGCACTACATAAAAAGAGAAAGCCAGAAGTGTCATTGTGGCTCAAGTGGTAGAGTGCTAGCCTTGAGCAAAAGAAGCTCAAGGGCAGTGCCCAGGACAGTTCAAGTCCCAGGACTTGCGGGGGGAGAAGATTGAAACTCAGGACATTGCACTTTCTGTGCCCCAATCCTCTTGTCATTAATTTATTTTTTGGATAGGATGTCATGATTTTTGCCCAAGCTGGCCTTAGATCACAATCTTTCTACATCTGTCTCCTGAGTAGCTGGTATTAGAGATACTTGCCACCACACCCAGCTGGATTATTTTTCAGATGAGGTCTCACTAACTTTTCCTCCTGGCCGGGGTTGCCTTCTATCTGCATCTCCCAGCTAGCTAGGATTACAGGTATGAGGCATCATGCCCAGCCCTCTGGGTATAGTTGTAGTAAGCAAAAATAATATCAAAAGCATTCAATTTCCTGGAGATTGGCATGAGGAACAGAGTTGGTGATGTATGCTGGACCTTGAGTGTCTTGGTAGTACCATGGCAAAAAGGGAGACTGCTCGTGTCATTTTCACATCGTCCTTGGTCCCCTCCCTGGAGGCTGGAGTGAGCTCTGGCAGGGCAGATAACTGCTGTGTGCTCCTTCCCTAGAAGTTCTCAGAACTCCGTGTTTTCCCTTTTCTGCTGTTGCAGCGTCAGTGTGTCGAATACGCCTTGAAAGCACGTCCCTTGAGGAGATACATCCCCAAAAACCCCTACCAGTACAAATTCTGGTACGTGGTGAACTCTTCGCCTTTCGAATACATGATGTTTGTCCTCATCATGCTCAACACACTCTGCTTGGCCATGCAGGTAAAAATGGAGACAGCTGTGGGAACCAAGTCTGGGCGTTCTGCGCAGCCCTGTACCCAAGATTCTGAGGGTGGAGTGCTCCCTCTCACACGAGGATGAGTTTGATTTTCTGATGAGTTCGGGCAGTAGCATGGCAGTGCCCCATTCTGGCTGACTCTTGTCATGGTAGATCTTTCAGATCACTCCTTTGAGCAGATGGTATATATAAGTCCTATGGAGCCTGCCTGTAGCATTCAGTTCTCTGTGGGTCTCCTGTGGCCAGGAAGAAATTGAGGATGCAAGCTTAGGAGTTCCACAAACAGTCACTTCAGTCCTTGGTTTTACTCCTTACCAGCTGGGTAGAAAAGTTGCCAGTTCTGTGAAAGGTATTTAAATTTTCTGAGCTTCACTTTACTGGTAAATGGAGAAATCTATTACCCTTTCCTCAGATAAAAAAAAAGTTTATGTTGGACTGTTTGTGAACACCCAGTGTGGAAAAGTAGAACCCAAGTTACATTCCTGGCCCTCAAAGTGGTTCCAGTATGCCAGTGAAATAATTGAGTTTGACCTGAATTACTGTTGCTTCTTGCTGATGTTGGAGCAAGGACTGTATCTCACTTGAATAAGCCAAGTTCTTAGATTGCAGAACAGTATCAACAGTGAATGTTTTCAGAGGTTTTGTTGTTCAGTAGGTATGACAGTAGGCCAGAAAGCAACGGCCAAGGTCTAGATCCAGATTTTGCTTGCACCTAAAGAACTTGAGCAAATCAAACCAGCCCTCAATGCCATCTAGACAACAAGGCTACAGACAGTCAAGGATAAATTTTATGGCATTTTTGCTGAAGAATTCTTTATGAATGAAAAAGAGAACATGCTGATGGAGACCTTATAATGCCTGCTTATTAAACATAGACATAAATGGCATAACATCCTGCCCAAATTCTACCTTTATTCATGAAGATTTTTTGTAGTGTCTATATCATGCCTTAGTCAAGGGCCTGAGTATAAGCCCTATCAGAAGAAAGGATTGATCCTTCTTATCCTGAGCAGAGAGAATAGACCTGTTTGTTCCCCCTTTTCCCCTCCATCATTCAATCATCCTCATCTTGTCACAGACCCCCTGTACTCTGTGGGAGTTCACCATGTGACCCTGCAGTTCTTACCAAATCATGGGGAAAAGGTGCTGAATCATGGAGGGTGCCCACAGGGATGCAGAGGCCTGGGAAGCCTGCATGTAAGGGAGTAAGACCACAGGGGGTCTGAGAACTGCACCTCTGTCTTCATCTGCAGCACTACGAGCAGTCCAAGATGTTCAACGATGCCATGGACATTCTGAACATGGTCTTCACTGGGGTGTTCACTGTTGAGATGGTTTTGAAAGTCATTGCATTTAAGCCTAAGGTGAGTTGTTGAGTCCATCCACTTCACAAAGGCCAAAATCACCCCCAGAGAAGCACCCTGCTTCCTGTTAACCTTGTGTTACGAAATATGCTAACTTATTCTGGCTGCTAACTGTGTTACCACTGAGAACATTACATCTGATAGAGAATCTGTACACCTATGGAAAAATAAATCTGAAGAAGTAAAGCCCCCATGAAAACAAATCTGAGATAAAGAAGAGGAAGGGAGAATTGGGAATTTTTAGGCTGAAGATTGTTCTGAAACGTGGTTTTCTGTTACTAGAACAGCATGCATCACGTTGTCTCAGGGAAACCTGCCTCATGGTCTGAGCATGGAAATGTTTGTACATGAAAGATTTCGATCTTGATTTTACTTTCAGATACCTAACATGAAGTTTAGTTTTATTTGTTCTTGGCCACAGCATCCTTTTCACCTTTTAAGGAAAGTTCTGGTACCAAGTACAAGCCTCTCATGGCCATACCATCATTTGTTTGTTCAATTTAGAAAAATTTCACTTGAGTTTAAGAAAGGAAGATGTCAAATGTATTAAACTGTATTAGATGATTCAGTATATTGCATCTCCTTTAAGAGGGAGTGGACTCCAGTCATGCTTGCCAAAGGCTGTGGTGTAACAGACTGTGTAGGTCATGTCAAAAAGCACAGTTCTGGAATCGCCCTAGATTCGGGTCCTAATTTCACCATTTACTATCTTAAGCAAGTTACTTCACTTCCTGTGTTTCCATTTCCTCATTCAAAATATGAGAATACTCATAGACGTATTTTATAGCACTCTGTTGAGAAGTGAACAATTATTATATCCAGTGCTTTTTTTTAAAAAAAAGTATCTGGCATGTAGTGCCATAGTGTTCACTGTCAGCGTCCATTATAATACCACCATCACTAGGCAGTGATGTTCCTTCATTTTAGAACCCTAGACAGACAGAAGAGCTGAGAGCTGAGCTGAGCTGTGAAGCATTTGGATGTCACTCTCTTTCTGACACTCTGAGTTAGAGCATGACAGAGACCAGGGCCCCACTCATTGGTTCTCACTATGTGAAGCACCAAACAAGACCAACTAAAGAAAAGCCGATTAAGAAATGGATGGTCTCACATATACCACAGAGAGATGAAATTCTAATTACAAACTATTCCTTTCTTTAATTTCAATTAATTTCTGTACAATCTTTATCAGATCTTTGTGGACCAAAAAGAAAGGACATTTGTAAGTGAATAATTGGGGTGATTGCAGTGGGGTCAAATTTGGCACTTTATGCATGGCCAGATATTACCTGCTGTGACTTGTCCATATCTAAATACATGAACATCTCCTTTTCCAAATTCATCTTCAATTCCTCTAAGATTTTGGTTTACTTCCCTCTCATATTTACATCTTTGAACAATATTCGTCTGAACTGATGGAAAAGGTTGCAGAGTAAAAGTGTGGAAAGTTCTTGATATGTGCACATGGAACATACTCATGGAACATTTCCCAGATACTCTGTGCCATGTTTTCTTTGCCTGGTGATGAAGCTGTGTGTGTGTGTGTGTGTGTGTGTGTGTGTGTGTGTGTGTGTTGCGTGCACGCGTGCAAGCGAGTACACACACTTGTCCTGGGGCTTGAAGTCAGAGCCTGAGCACTGTCTCTGAGCTTTTATGCTAGCCTTCTACCACCTCAGCCACAGCTTTACTTCTGGAGTTAATTTACTTCTGGAGTTAATACACACACACACACACACACACACACACACACACACACACATAAATATATGTATATATATGCCTGTGCTTTTGAGTGTATGAAGGAGCTTGTGTACACAATGTGTGTACATTTGTGTGACTGTATGTGTATATGTATGTTCTGCTTGTGTCCTCTAGTAAGCCAATGCACTGGCTTATAGCACCTTGCTTGTACCAGTAAATCATCATGCCTGGGAGGCAGGTTCAGTAGCGTGTGAACAGTTGGGTGTTATCAAGGAGGAAATGAGTAACTAATTTATAATCAGTACTGATATAGATAGGAGTTTTAAAATGGGTCATTTCCGCCAGAAAATTATGCTGCTTTATAGTTTTACTCAGCAAGATATTTTCATAAGCTGAGATGACCCCGAATTACCACTGTGAGAACTCTTGCAATAACGGTGGCATCTCTGCACTTACAGAGCGCTGTGGCTGCACTGTGTGCCAAGAGAGATGAAGCAAAGCAAAGTTCTTCTTGAAATCCATCCTGATCTTTAAAACTTAGTTTGTTTCTTCAATGCTTACAAGCCATGCCCTTTTGTTTTACAAAGGAGCCAGTGAGGTTCTCTTGTACCTAGACAGTATGGGGTATTTAGGCCCAGAAGCAATTTCAGAGCTTTGGGGATGAATGTTCCAAGGGGATAGTTCCAAGGAGATAGAATCTCCTGAGAGTCTGTCTCTTTTATGGGAGCTCTGTGCCAGGGTTTTGGAGGCCAACTTATGTATTATGTGAGCACACTTTCTTGAAGGGCTTCCCAGCATCGCTGTCAGTAGATGGCAGTTGTTACGTAAAACAGATGCAGAAAGTGAAGTTAGACAGAGTTCTTCCTGGGAAGGCAGAGGCATTTCAGGAGGCAAGGGTTAAAATAATGGGAGGATTCTGATCTTGCTTATAAGAGAATCTGGTTGAGTAACGGGACCTCCTAACAAAGCACATTTAGAAGGAAATGGTCTGCTGCCATGTGGGGTTCACATCCACAAGCAGCTGGGAGCTTCTACAGTAGGCAGGCAGTCTCTCTTCATGGGAAAAGCTGGTTTTGATCATAGGTTGACAAGAGTGAAAGGTGATGAGAAATTAAAGAACAAAAGCATCAAGGAAAGGCAAGCAAGTACTTTAATTTATTGTATTGAGACTTCAAGGAGAAAGCCTACGTGTAGGGCATCAACCTTATGCAGTCCAGATTGAGCTTTGGACTTGAAGTTGACCTCGGAGCTATAGTTTTGAAAAGCAGGCCATTACTTAGGTAAAAAAAAAAAAAAACTCATCCCCTTGTCCTTTTCCTCCAGTACTTCCCAGGGAAGTTGCAGAAATTCTCCAATTAATTCTTATGCTTCCAGAAAGGAGGAGAGGCTTTCCCAAAATATTGGCTTCTACCATTATAAAGAGCACTTCTGTGGAGTCAGTGGGCCTAGTCTGTCTGTGTTCCCTCGGTATATTTTCAGATATTTCCAGATGTTCTCTGGTGTTTTGGCCAGAACTTGATCCTGTCCCTAACTACCTGCTGTGGCCATGGACTTTTCTCCAGGGAGCCACACTCTGTTCCCTAGTCTTAGTCATCAAAGCCTTCTGATCTCATTTCTTCCCTGCAAATATCTAATTTATACTCCTAGCTACCTTGGGCTTGGAGAAAATAAAAACAAATTGACTTAGAGTCACCACTCCCACCCCCAACCCCAGGCTCCAGGACCCCTAATAAGTGTATGGCTTCTAAACTCCAGTAATACCCTACAGCACATTCGTTGAAAGACAATTCAGTACTGTCTTTTTAGTTCTTCAGTGACCACGTCTTTGTAAATGATTTATTTTCAGTACCAAGTAATGCTTGAAACCAAATATCCCTGCCCTTAGAACTTCATACTGATTCCTTGGTGAGCATTGTCCTCTCATCTTACCTCTTCAGTGTCAGGGTCACCCAGAGCTCTCCTGCTCCTCTTCTCTTCATTAAGATACACATATGCCCAAGGCTATGGTGGCCTTCAGTCTCACCCAGATCTGCCTGCCCTCCCTTGTAGGCTACGCTGACTGCCTGCTTTTTTTTTTTTTTTAAGCAGTCTCCTGTTCCCAGCTCTTCCTTTTATCTTTCAGTTACTCCTTTTGTAAGCAAAAAGTCAGTTGGCTAGGCCACTCTTCTGGTGATAATCTAGCCACCTATTGTTTGAGAGGGGAAAAAGTGGTATTTTTTGTTTGTTTTGGTGCTGGTTCTGGGGCTTGAACCCAGGGTCTGGGCCCTGTCCCTGAGCTTTTTTGCTCAAGTCTAGTGCTCTATCACTTGAGCCACAGATCTTTTTCAGCAGGCTTTTGGGGTGCTTAAATGGAGATAAGCGTCTCATGGACTTTCCTGCCTAGACTGGCTTCTAACCATTATCTTCAGATCTCAGCGTCTGGAGTAGCTAGGATTACAGGCATGAGTCACCGGTGCCTAGCCCCACAAAAAGGTATTTTTTAAGGCTAATATTCAAAATCCTCCATAAAACATTGGTCCAGGCATATTTTTGCCTCACTTTCTGTTACTCACTGCTATTCCTTTTTCCCCACTCCATCCTAGAATATGAAGTTGCTAGACTTTCCCATGCTCACAAGCCTGTCTGAAAATCCTTTTTTTTTTGCCCTTGTATGTATTAAGGTCTACTGAAAAATTGTCCCTCTGTGTCGCTGTCCATACTCATCCTGCCAAGGCTACTTGTTCATTGACATGTGCATCCGCAAGGAGCTTATCCTGTGTTGTTCTCATTCACACTGCTCCTTGTTTCTCTCCATTTTCTAAGGAGCAAGAGCTTTTAAGATCATAGGCTGTCTTTAAGTTCACAGGGCCTCACATAAAGTCCCCTGCATGTGATTACTCTGTAAAGATTGATGGAGTGGAATAAGGAATTAATGGATGAGGTTCTAGCTGCTGCTTGGTCTAAGATGGTACTTGCTTTTCTATCACAGGATATCTGGTAGAACAGAGTTACCAGAGTAGGGTATATTTTCCTTAGGCCCCTGCTTTGTCTTTTGAAAGGGATGTATTAGTTAGAAAGTTGTCATTTTATACTACAGATGATCACATAGGTCACATATTGCCCAAACATCCCTGCCAGAAATTGGACTGATCTGGCTTCTATGGTGAATGGCAGAAGACAAGTCCTTTGTATAGATATGCATTCTTCAGATCTGCTGATGAGAGTGAATTCAGGCAGAAAAAGGAACCTAGATGTGAGCTGCTTTTTCGTATCCCATTTGCATCCCTTCTGCACACATTGCCCCTTACCATACCCAAACCTCTGCTCTGTCCTGGCTAGAGGTAAAGTCAAAACCCATGTTCTTGAAGCCCTAGGTTGTAAGAGCCTACTATCAGGAGTCAGCACAGAGCTCCTAGGAATAATAGAGCTTCCTGGCTCTAATTCTGCAAGGTCAGGTTCATGACTTAAAATTTCCAGAGTCAAGATATTTTTGGATAATAAATGTTATTGCATGTGGCTGACTTGTTTGGTTTCTTTAGGTAGATGAAACTGGTTCTCCTTGAGGGGACTTGGCTGTAAAATTTAGTTTGGGGAGGACATGTCGCTATCATCTGAGAGGACAGAGTATGGATATGGGCCCATCTTCAGCAGATGCCATGGTGGCTATAAAGGGTGGGGGAACTGAGTCATGCTCACTCAGCAGTGATTTTATTAAATAGGAGGCTGCTAAACAGGGAAGCAGTATGTGGGAAGAATGGGAGGGCTGGCATTTCTGCCTCCCCTGAGTTCCTGTCAGAGCCACCTGGTCAGACCCTTTGATTCTAGCCACCTGCACTAAGTCAAGTTTCCTGTTGCCTAGATTAGGGGTGTCAGCCTTTGATCCATGAAATATGAGAATTTGGGCACCATTTTGTGACTGAGTGATTTTCTAGAGAAAGAGTCACTGACATTCATGAACATTTCTAGGACCCCAGAGAAGTATTAAACCTTTGTATCATGTTAATGGGAAGGAATTTTATCTACCACAGTGCATCAGAATTGGCCTCCATCTGCTAGTGAGCTGATGGGAATAACACAACAGTGGGAACCCTGATCATTTTAGGTTGTAGATGAATTGTGAGTGGGGCTGAAGTGCAATGCACAGTGAATTTGGCTTCTGGTAAATCTATCCAGCAAAAGGAGAGATAACAAGCATGTGGTACGGGCATGGGCAGAGCTTGATTGTGTGCCTCAGGAGTCAGTATCCATGCTCTGAGAGTACTCTAGCAGTCTAGGGCCTACCCACACCAAGCATTTGATTAAGGCATAAATTTCCCCCTGAAGGAGGGGGAAGATTGCCATGCTGTTTAGCCTCTATGAGTTGCTCTAAATAAGACTCTTCCCCTTAGTGTAGTCTACAGCATTGCCAGCAGTGCAAAGAACTGCTTGCTACCCATCATGTGTGACAAGTAGAAATGATTCCAGAGGATCCACCATGCTCACAGCCTTGGGTATCAGTGCCAACGCTGAAGGAACCATGTGACCCAGCTGACTTGTCAGAGGACTTCCTTTATATCCTGGTGCCAGATCTTTACCCTACCTCTGACCTCTTGAGGATCTCAAGTCTAGACTTAAAGATGCCTCTCTTCTTCCTTCAGTTTTGCCAGCCAAGGATCATGAATTCATGGGAAGACAAACTAAGAGGTGTAAGTTATATTTTGAGGTAGACCTTCCCATTAGACTTCTAAACACAGATGACAGACTTAGTGCAAGATAACTTATTTTGTTGGCTGCTTGGACTGATGAGAGAGGAGTTTCAGAGAGTGACAATCAGCAAGGGTCAAGTATGGGAGAGGCAATATGATTTTCAGGGTGAGAGGCTTAGAGTAAGTCAGAAGTCACAGAATCTGGGTGGGGAAATCTTACCTTGTTTAACAAGAAATTAAGACAGTAACTGATTGGAACGTGATGACTTTCCTATTAATGGGGCACCGGGGCCTGGGGGAGGTGGGGAACATGTTGAAAAAATTTCTAATGCTCCAATGAAGACATTCAACATGTCCACATATTCTATAGTGTCACAAAAGACTGTGGCTATATAGCAGTTTCCTCTGGGCCTGCATTTGATCACAGTTCCTGGAACCTGATATTTCAAAGTACATTCTTAATACTTAGTACTGTACTCAAAATACCCAGTTGTAAACATGCTGGACCCTTCTTTACATAACATTAGACTTGAATTTTTATTTCCAAGACATATACTCATTTGTTAAGAAGATGTGATTGATTTATAGACAGTCCAGTTGTGGCAACCAGAAAGCTCCTGGTTCTGTGTACAGAATGAACCCACCACCTCTGACAGGTTGTTTCCAGAGGTGCCACTAGTTTAGCATCTACTGTGTGATATACAATGTATGGCACATATGTGTGGATTTGTAATTCAATCCGTGGGACTATTATACCTTAGAACTGGTAAAATGTCAAGACTAGAAAATCAAGAACCAGTAGAAGCTGAGTGACCAGTAGGGTGCCAGTTGGTGGAATGAAGACCTCTGTATGTCAAACACTACTGTGTTTAGGACTCTGGGTCAGATGTCAGTGTTGGTGGAGATGAGGACAGAATGAGCAGTGCAGTCCTCCTTGGAAGGGGAGGTAGACTTTATAAAATCAAGGTATGAGAGAGAGAGATAGTCAAGATGATGCAATGTGGGTAGTCAGGAGGGAGTGGCTGGGCTCCATAAAGGAGCTGGCATTTATCTGACCTGGAAGGAGGAAGTGAATCTGGGCAGAGAGATATGAGCTGGGGAGGTTAGGCTTGTAGAGGCACAAGAGGTGTGGAGGAGCCTAATGGTATTCATGGGGATAAAGTCATCTTAGCCTAGAGAATGGAGAGGTCAGAGAAGAGCCACAGTCAAGGTGGAAAGAAGAGTAGGTTGGCAACTTGGGGCTTCTTCAAGACTGAGGGAGCTCTTGAGTCTTCTCTCCATCATAAGTACTCAGATCCTCTGTAGAACCTGCTTCAGCTACAGTGGAGCTGAAGCTCCATCCTCATATCTAAGCATTTCTCTGCCACAAAGCTATGCCTTCAGTCTCTGTGCCTCTCTCTTGCTATAAACTGTGACTTTTAGGCCAAATCTGTCTGTGTTCTTTAGACAAAGAACTCTTTGAAGACTGAGAGTTGATTTGGTCATCCTGTAACAGGGTGCAGCCTTTGTAATACTGGACGATTGAGGATGCAGGAGGGCTGCTGGCTAGTTTGAAGTGGCACGAAAATGAAAAGGTGTGATATGCCTACTGCTGTGGCTCTTTACGAGAGAGAAGAGAGGCAAGTAGTGGTCAGAAATTATTGGAAGGACCAGAAGAGCCTGGCTATTCTGTTAGTTTGTCATGGTTTAGGATGGACATGCTAGGTGCCTGGGCAAGGTTGCTTTCTCTGCTCAGAGGCTGTGTGTGTGTGTGTGTGTGTGTGTGTGTGTGTGTGCACTGTCTCTCACACACACCCTTTCTTACACGCACAAGTGCCCAGCCACCCCCTCTGTGCCCCTTTCCACCAGTGGACAGTATTGTTGCCTCCTTTTTGCCTTTCCCCCCGCCCGCCCCCCCGGTTGCCTTGGGTGCTGCAGGAATTCAGATGTGTCCCCCTATGATCCGTGTGATGTTTCATTCATACGTGCTCATAAACATCTGCCCCACCCGCTCTGTTCAGGGGTATTTTAGTGACGCCTGGAACACGTTTGACTCCCTCATCGTAATCGGCAGCATTATAGACGTGGCCCTCAGCGAAGCAGACGTGAGTATGCACCCGGCCTGGCCTGCGTCCTTTCGCCTCTGTCTGCACATTCCGCTTTCTGCCCTGCGGTGGCATCACTTGGACAAGTCACAGATCCCAATCACACTTGATCTGAAAACAGGCATTTCCTGATGAAGCTGTGGGAAAGATCTTGTAGAGTAGAGTTTTAGCCCAAGGCTTTGAAGACACCAATTGCCTTTGCAGAGCTGACTCTTGGGCAGGATTGACCCCTGCCGCTAGTAGACAAGGCAAGATAGAGTGTCTGTAATTGCTTTTATTTCCTATGTCAGAAGCCATCCTAAAGTGATGTATGTATGACATGTTTGTCTTAGTGCGTTTTTTCAAGTAGCCGGGTGGCATAATGCTAGAATGTTCCCCTTTGATAACACTGTCCTTTTCTTCTTTTTTCCTATTGCGCTTCCTCTCCTCTGTGGCTTCTGAATGTTTGCCCTAACAGCACTATTTCACTGATGCATGGAACACTTTTGATGCCTTAATTGTTGTTGGTAGCGTCGTTGATATTGCTATAACTGAAGTGAATGTAAGTAGCAAACTTTGTGTCCTATAATGTCATTGTTTTCATTGATTCTGAAAGAGGAGACCAGAATTCCCACCCATGACTTTCCATATACATTGGGAACCTAGACACACAGTCTTTTTGAAAAATGAAGGTCAATTGATACTCTTCCCTCCCTTCCTCCAGCTCCAGCCTCCCCCATTTCCTTGAAGAAGTAAGAAAGTAAACAGAAATACCACTTTGGAACTAAACCAATTTTAAGTTTTAAAAGATCACTTAAAATTTTAATGGCTAACCGGCCCCTCGTTTTATTAGTGTGTGAGTAATGTTACATGCTAGCTCTGTGACAGTGGGCCGGACACCTAACTAACTGCTTTGTGCCTTTGTTTTCCAAGAAGTAGAATGGAGTTAATAATAAGTATCCTTGTGCCCACATGATCTGTGAAGGCACCAGAGGGAAACCCACAGCTGTGCCTGCTAGTATCCTCTTGTACCTTAGTCTGCTCTGGGCCCAGCTGGTGGCATTGGTGAACATTTCAGGCTGAAGCTCCCCAAAGGATGACGACTGTGGGGCCAAGGGGAGGCAGGCCTAATGTGTAACAAGGAGAGTCGCCATTCCTTTGCCTTTACATGCTAGTAAAGCTGATTAGGGAGCATGTGCACAGCCCTGTGATAAGGGGGAAAGAGCCGCCTAAGAACTCAAAATTGAGATGAGAATCCCTTTCAAAATTAAGAGGCTTGAGAAAGAGAGCATCACCTCCCATCTGTCTCTCTTTGTCTGACCTTTGCCTGGACCAAAGGCCTGGGACAGACAGAAAGATCTCTGTTCACTGGCCTGGCACCAGTTCATCAGCAAGTCTTGGTGGATGTCTAGTGTGTATGTGTGTTTCTCAAGGAGATGAGTGGAGATGCATGGGAGGGACTGTGGTGCAGTGTTGGCTTCTGCTTCCTGTTGCCAGTCTACTTGTGCCCCCACCCACATGCCCTGCCCAGCTAATACCTACAAGGCTGCCCTGATAGTTAAGTCCATCCTGGTGCCCAGGCAGCCTGTATCAGATGAGGACAGTGAAATCCCTTTATGCTCTTGGATGGGAAGGGAACTGATTCTCAGTGTGAACAGTGGGACATCTGCCAGTTCCAGCCCTACTTCAAACCTGACTTGTTGACCCAGGTCTTACTTTCCTTATGGGTCTTATGAAGTGAGTATTACTTTCTCTCCCTACTTTGCAGGTGTGCAATGGGAATAAAATGATGTGAAATATTTGCTAAAAGTCCAGTGATGGAGAGATGTAATAGTACTATTAAAAGTGCAGGTTTTCCATGTAAAGAGTGACAGATTGTAAGACATTATCATTTTCACCAAGGTATGATTTAAGCCTCATCATGCCAAGTCCATACTATGACAAGTACTAAAATGGTATTTTACTAAGCCTGGTATATGAATTTTCAACTTCCTTAGCCCCAGACTTGTGTAAATTCTACTTTATATGAGATTCCACTAGGCAGTTTTGAAATTGCCATGCATGATATTTAACTGGCACTTGGGTTTAGAATGATCTGGCACTAATGAGAAAACAGCAAGACTTTAATTGGATTGCTTTGTGCTCCCTACCAAATTTATGGCCAGACACGTCTACCCTACTTAACAATTTCACAGTTTAAAATGTCTATGACATACATTGGAGAATACTTAACAAAAAGTTTTGGAACAGACGGCTGAGAGTCACAGGGTCCGAGCGAGCCTGTGATAGAAGTGAAAGTTCTATAAGCCCTCATCCCTGAAAGTCTCCCTAGAGCTCTCAGTGCTGTAAGGGGCTTTAACTGTACTCTTCGGTGGAAGGGTGTCGTTTTTGGGTACCAGAATGTAGCCAAGGCTTGTTCACAAGTAGACACCCATGCTGCCCCATCTGCTGGCTGATGGGGTGGTGCACTGTCCTCAAGGTCAACACCCAGCTTCCTGGCTGCCTCATGTATGCTAGTGGCTGACCCTGCTCCCTCTCTCTACTGTGCCTCTGTGATCTGGCTGCCCCTTGCCTGTCAGTGTCTCAATAGTATCCTCCTTCAGCAAGCATCTGAAAGGACCAGGGATCCACTTGAGCTTCTAGTTAGCATTTGATATGGGGTGTCTGTAAAAGGCCGGCTTTCATGAGGCCTCATTCTTAGCATTCAGCTAGCCTTTCTGAATCACACTGGTGAGCATGCCCATACACTGCTTTCAGTTAGTGACCTTTCTCTGCTCAGCTGTACCCTGAGACCAAATGCTCCTCAGCCATGAGCACTGGCAGTTCCCTGCCCTAGGCCACCTGAGGAGCCCTCGGTGCAGAGGACGTTCAGGCCCCCTTCTCATCTGTTTCCTCTTTCAACATGCTGTTTGCTGGACATCTACCCCTGGGCGAGGCTCAGGGCAGACTTTCAGCTCCAAAAGACTCGATATTTTTAACCTCTGATTGTGTACATGCCTAAGAATGGGAACATTGATTCCCGACCCTTTCCTCAACACATGTGGAGTTCTCCGAGGGGGGAGGGGAGGAACAGTGCATGTCACATCTTTGGTGATCTTGTTCCCTGAGCTCCTGGGTCCACTGAGCACAAACGCCCATGGTCCTTGGTTGGCTGGATTTAGTTGCCATATGTCATTTTTTTTTTTGCAATGTTTAACCTGCTACGCTCTCTTTCCCAGACTGTTGATCTTTTCTTTTCTGTTGCCTAATTGATTTTCATGTTGGTTTTATTTTTAGAAAATTGTAGCGGCAAGTATATATAAACATATATACGGTGAAGTCATTAAAGCAAATGAACTTCTAGAGACTGTATACTTGGTTTGGGCTTTCCCACCTTTGATTTTTTTCCACTGTGTTTCACAGGACTTGCTAAGGATCAGTCCCGGTCATCTAAATTGTTTCCCTTCCCCACACATTGTTGTCTCTGGCCAGGTCCTGAGCTCAGGCCTTCTTGGTCAGTCACATTGACTCTGTGACTTACCAACATAGGCTTCAAGGATGAAGTATTTGTCCTAAAAATGAGATATCAGGCCTGCATTTGTATTCTGTACAAGAACATTTTGGATGACCTTTGCATTGTCCTGCTTGCATGTTCACCCAGTCCTCTCCACCCTGCTGTCCCCTCCACATGTTTCCCCAACCCCCTGATTATCCATGGTTCGATGGCTCTCGTGGACTTGTCTACTTCACATTTGGTCAGAGCATCACCAAGCTGCTACAATATTGTATTGCAACTAGTGGGCTCACTTTTGCTCCCTCTGTGATGCCTACTTGTTCTTTGAGTGGCAAAATGGCCCTGCCACATATTTTTCTGACTCAGGAATGGTTGTCACTGACATTTAATTAATGATCGTTTAGATAAGTATTATTGCCTAAAAGACCACATACTTGTTTAGAAATGGCTGCCTTGCTATTCCTTATCCCAGGACCTAGGAATTGCACTGTCAGCTACCCAGCTTAGACCAGGTCTCTACAGCCTCACCCAGCTTCTTGTCTGAATGTGTGGCCGTGGTTTAGCCCCTGCCTCCACATTCAGTCCTTTCCCAGAAATAGGCTGGGGAATGTGGCCTCTCAGGGCTGGAAGAAGCTCTTGAGGTATCTGTTCTAAACCCCAAGTTGACAATAGAATTCCTCCTTTTGAAAACTGGCCACCTACCCCCTCAAAGCCATTCTCGGAAAACTCTCTGAGGAGCAAGTCCTTCCCCAGCCTCATGTCCTCTAGGGATGACCTTTAGCATCAGTGGCTCGCTTGGTTCTCCACCAGCTGTCTTCATCCCCAAGGGGAAATGGGAATGGAGCCTCACCTCTTTATATCCAAGTACTGCTTAGGACCAACATTCTCAGCTCTGAGATCACAGGAGAATCACCTGGAAGCTTTTTAAATTTCCAAAGAAGTCACTGCTCACTTGAAACAGCTGAGTGGGCTTTTTTTTTTCCTTTTCTTTCCTTTTTTTTTTTTTGTTGTTGGTAAAAAGTTTTAAACTCAGGACCTCCTGCTCCTCCAGCTTGCTTGCTTACAGTTGGGGCCGTACAACTTGAACCATGTTGATTCCTCTCGCCCAGCTTTTTGCTGGTTAATTGTAGATGGAATCTCGGGGATTTTGTTTGTTTGTTTTGTCCCAGATGATCTTGAATCAAGATCCTTCATTTCTCAGCTTCCTGAGATTACAGGTGTGAGCTACTGGCACCCAGCCTAAATGGGCTTTTCTAGTGACCCTACTATGTGATTGATGTGGACAGTCAGCTGAATATTTAGCTCAACTTATCATGGGCTTAAGACTGACATTCTTAGCTGTGAGAGCCTAGGAAAATCGCCTTGGAGCTTTTAAACACCAGAAGTACAGGCATACTCTAGAACAGTTGACAAAGATTCTCTGAGGTGGGAGCTGTCCATCAGATCTTGTTACACATCCTAGGGCAGCTTCAGTGTGCAGCCTAGAATGAAAGCTGGCTGTCTTTTTTCTCAGACTGCCATTTGTAGTTTCACCAAAGCCATCCTCAGGCTCCTCCTAGTCTGGCAGATCTTTTGGCAACTTACACTGTCCCCTAGTGCCACCAGCCACATCATCCCTTGCAGCAGTCCTCCCTGCCAACTGGTGTGTGGTGGGTGGGGGCAGTGTCACAGGCCACCCTGGGGTTGCATGATGCCTGGTGTGCTGTTGATTTTTTCCGTCTTCTCTTGCATGTTGTACCGCCTTTGTCCCTCCACAAATGCTGTCCCCCTCCTCCTCTCTGTTTTATGAGAGTTTGAATTTTTATAGTTCATTATTGAGCCTGCTTCATCAATACCGGTGACAGAGATGAACATTTTTACCCATTTGCGTTTACCTGAAAGAAGGGAGACATGAGTGGTCTGACGTGAGGCAGCCTAGGGAGAGCAAGCAGGAGTCAGTGGCCAGAAAGAGCACCTTAACCAGCAGGCCTCTGATACTCTGTGGCTCCCACACGCATTAGGGGTGTTTCAATCACGTGACAGTAGAGGGCTTTGCCTTCTGCATGTTCCCGTTCCCTGAACATAGGCAAGGAGAAGCATGCATGCTGGTACACTCACACACATTTACTCACACAGGGAAAGAGTGAAATCTTCCTCTGAGTGAACCTTAGGGAGAGAGAATGATGTACAGACAGTGAGAACTTCGTTTCTTAACATTTACATTAAAAAACATGATCTCTTTCTACCCTTTAAGAAAGTGTCTTTGAGAGGATATCATACAAGAGAAGAACAAAAACAGCAGCCCTGGACTTGACAAGCCCATTCTAGAGAGTTCTCATTCTAAGCATCAGGTGGAGCAGGGAGCCCTTTCTGACCCTCGGGACCTATTTTGGGGCTCACAGTCACCTTGCCAGATCATACTTGATCTCTGATGTACACAACCTCATATTTTCTAGTATTTTCTGTTTGATCTTAAGAGGCAGCTTCAGAGTTGAGCCCTCTGTGTCCCCAGAGGAGCAGTCCATCCTAGCAGTGTGCACACCCTCTCTGTAGTTTGACAGTTATGTTATGCTTAAAGTCCTTTTGAAAGCCTTCCACCAGGTGGGCCTCTTACTTCCCTGTCAGTGTCCAGGTAGACCAGCTGCTCCAGTGGGTTACCACTGCAGGGCACCAATCTCGATTCTGGTTCAGCTTCCCATTACTATTTAGTTTTGATGCTTCCTGTTGTTGGCAAGAGTGTGACTCCAATATTTTTGCCTTTTTTTGTGTGCTGGTTCTACGGCTTAAACTCATGGTCTAGGCACTGTCCCTGGGCTTTTGTGCTCAAGGTCAGTGTTCTACCACCTAAGCCACAGCTCAACTTTGAGCCTTTTTTTTTTTGGTGATTAATTAAAGGTAAGAAGATAAGAGTCTCACGGACTTTCTTGCCTCAGATGGCTTCAAACTGCAATCCTCAGATCAGCCTCCTGAGTAGCTAGGATTATAGGCATGAGCCACTGACATCCAGCTATCTTTACATTAAGAAAACCCCACAATACCTAGTAGATACTGGGCACAGAGTGGAATGGGGCAATGTTCCTCAACCTCTGAGGCAGATGGGTACCAATCAGAAGAGTCTGAATCCTGGGGCTTAAACAATATATGCTCTGCTATACCTGGATGGGTAGAGCTGCTGAGGCTCCAGGCAAGCTGGCCCATGCTGTTTCTTCCAAAGTCCTGCAGACTCTGAGATTTTTCTGGTCTGGGGACCACAAGTAGGGAAGCTGTTAGCCTTACAATTGGAGGGAGTGGTGCATTTGCTCTGGGTTAAAAGGCCTGCTGTAGAGCTATCAGCTGAGCTCAGAGAAATAGAGGTGATCAGACATTACATCCATCCCTAGATGTGAACAAGAAAGGAGTGCTGTGTCTGTACCCATGTCAATGGCTACCTCCCCTTAAACCTAGCTGCAGCCAGAGCTCCTGGAGTCTCTCAGAGACAGAACAGGTGTCTTATCCAAAGACATTCATTAATCACACACTTTTTAAGGGGGTGGGGAGGTATTCTCCTGAACCACTGCTTCCTTCCTACCTCATTAATACATTTTTAATCTTTGATTTCTTAAAGCCAACTGAAAGTGAAAATGTCCCTGTCCCAACTGCTACACCTGGGGTAAGATCAGTGACTAGTCTCCAGGGGCTGGGTTTTTTCCTTGAGTTTATTTGACCATGTCAAGTTTTCCACTGGTTTTTTCTGTATTCTCCATGGTTGTCCTTCCAGAACAGTGTCTGCAGTGGTTTGCATTCATCATCAATGTCCAGTACTCTTGGCCAGCCCAGCGTTCTCCTCTAACACAGTAGAACACGTGGACATGCATGTGTTGTGTGGACATAGTTTTCCAAATCCTGTGTTGTTAGCATGTAACTTTTCCTTTCATATCATGCTTTTTAAGGTGAAAAGGCCCTAGAAACACATCTTCAGTTCTTACCTCTGTCACCTTTGCATCTGTTGCTGTTTTTCTGAAAGTGTTGCATGTTCTACTTTCCATTGGGTTTGACTTCTCCATGATAACCCTTCAGAACTCTGAAGAGAGCAATAGAATCTCCATCACCTTTTTCCGTCTTTTCCGAGTGATGCGATTGGTGAAGCTTCTCAGCAGGGGGGAAGGTATCCGGACTTTGCTGTGGACATTCATTAAGTCCTTTCAGGTAAGAGCTGTGGGTAAGATTCTGTTTGTCTTTGAAGATTGTGTGTAAATCAGTTGTCCTCTTTCATGGAACAGCCAGGACAAGACCACTGTGTGGACTTAAGTCCGTAGAGGATATGGAATGTTAGGAAGACAGTAAGAAGGCCCTATCGCCCAGAGATCTCATCTTTCCCAGATTGAAAAGAGATGTGAGTCTCTGCCTTATTGCCCCAGGATGCAGGGATGGTTGTGTGTAAGAGAGGGAATGTCCCTAGAAACCAATGTAATTTCTTGAGGGTGGCTCCTTTTTCTTCAGCTGCAACAGTTCTGACAGCTAGTCTAGTTTATACACTAGTTTATGCTACCTGGGCCATAGCACCATCACCAGTCTATGGATTACTCAGTTCCTGGCAGGATCAGAGTTCAGTACATTTTGATATAAGCCAGGATTCATCTGTCAACTGTCATTCCTCAGGCTGCAGCCTAGTTCTAGTTTATTCTTGAGCATAACCAAGTGCTTCTGAACTTCTAATACTGTGCCCCAAATATTCGTGTTTTAGGGACCAAATCTGTTGAGAATAAGGAATAAAATTCTTGTTAAAAGTGCACCTACTGGGCATCAGTGGCTCATGCCTGCAAGCCTGGCTACTCAGAAGGATGGGATCTGAGGATCATAGTTCAAAGCCAGCCTGGGCAGGAAAGTCTGTGAGACTCTTATCTCCATTTAACCACCAAAAAGCTAGAAGTGGAGCTGTGACTCAAGTGGTATTGTGCTAGCCTTGAGCAAAAAAAGCTCAGGGATAGCACCCAGGCCCAAAGTTCAAGCCCAGGACTGGCACCAAAAATGGTTCATTCATGTGGAGGTTTGTAGCTTACACACACAAGCATTAGGAAATGAGTCATTTACCTTCTTTATTACTTGTCTATGTTTCATTGAAACATAAACGTTTATGTGAATAAATGAAGTTACCTAAAGGTAAACTTCAAGCTTACCTTTCACCATCTCTGGGTATTAACATCCCAGTAAGCTTTTATTCAAAATGAGTAGGATTTGAACAGGCAAAGGGGAGGAGAAGGGAAATCCCAGTCCTGCTAAGGATGAGGATGAGCCATGAAATCCCTCATCACTGTAATTATTCATGAGAAGTGCCAAAGCTTGTAATGAGCTGCTGTAAGAATAGAATCTTTCAATAATATCACTTATTCTTTTTAAATTTAATTTTGTTGTTGAGGTGATGTACAGAGGGGGTTACAGTTCCTATGTGAAGTAGTGAGTATATTTCTTGTCAAACTTGTTACCCCCTCCCTCATTTTTTCCCACTTTCCCTCCCTTCCAAGCCTTCCCCCAAGTTGTGTCACTTATTCTTTTTAAGGAAGTATTGAACTTTTTTTTGGCAGTGCTAGTTTGAATTCAGGGCTATATGGTTGTTAGTCAAGTGCTCTACCACTTGAGCTTCACCTCCAGCCTTTATTTTTTTAAGATAGTCTGTGCCTTATACATGCCAGCCTTGGATCGAAATATTCCCTCAGACAAAATTCCTCCTACTTATGCATCTTGTATAGGTGGTATTACAGGCATAAACCATGATATCTGGCTTGTTTAAGCACTTTGAGAGACTTGAGAACTTTTTCCCCTGTTCTGGACTCAGAGTAGTCTTCCTAATCTCCACTTCCCAAGTAGCTGGATTACAGGCATGAGCCATCTCACATAGATAAACTTTTTAAAATATTTGGTAAATATGGAAGTTATAACACAGAGTTCACACTGAGAAACTGTGTCAATGAAATCTTTTAGTATTTTTTAACTGGCCTATATTAATTGCACAAGGTAGTTTCATTGTGATATTTCCATATATGCACATAATGTATTTTGGTTCTGGGCTGGGAAGGCAGCTCAATGGTAGAGCGCTTGCCTTGCATGCATGAGGCCCTGGGTTCGATTCCTCAGCACCACATAAGCAGAAAAAGCCGGAAGTGGTGCTGTGACTCAAGTGGTAGAGCGCAAGCCTTGAGCTGAAGAACTGAGGGACAGCGCCCAGGCCCAGAGTTCAGGCCCCATGACTGACCAAAAAAAATGTATTTTGGTTCTATTCGTCCTCTCTATTACTTTTTACTATCCATCTAATCTCATCTCCCCTTTTTACAATCTTTATAGGGTTTAACTATTCTGTTCTCATTCAGGCCTATAATGATGGAAGTATATTGTATGATTGTGCCAAGAAAAAAATTTTAATAGTTGGTAATCTAAGAAGAAAACACAGAGAAGTGTGGTAGAGATTTTAACCTTGTGGGACTCTGTTAAGCATCTCAGCTAAGGGGATGGAGCTGTGGTCCTAGGCCATGCTGGTAATCACAGATCCACAGCAGAGTGGCCTATAAGTCTGCTAGCCACTGCTTCTGATGAGCTTCCTTGGATAGAAGAGAAAGAAAAGCATTAAGTGTGAGTGCTTGGAATGAAGCCAACAGCACTAGAGGTGTGTTATACACATGGACTTGTTTATCACATGTTACAAGGGAGAAAAGCAATGGAGGAATACTGGATAAAAGGATTGGGGTCTGGTCACACACACATATTTGTATAGATACTCCTAAAGGAAGCTCAGACCTAGTGGATACCCAGATAGCTCCTTTTCTTCTCTGGCCTGGCCCTTAACTTTATAGTTCTTTCAGGTATTTATTTTAAGGAAGATGTTTTACATCCTACAGCAACAAGTCTGACTCAGTAATTCCATTCATAAGACTTCACCAGAAGGAAACATTCTAGCAGAGGCAAGATTATTTTATATAATGGTATTTTTTTTTGCAATATGGCCTATAATTCACTCACATGCCTACAAGAGCAAGTGAAAGCATCGCAAATGTCCAGCGTTTTAGAATGGTTTTACCAATTACAATTTCACAAAGAATTCACATCATAAACTCAAAATTCATTGTGAGTGTCTGTGGGGAAGATGTTTAGAGCTCACAAAGGGTTAATGACCACGGAGAGCACATCGCGCCAGCAACAGGAGAAGACTAGTCATGCAGGGGGTCGGACTGAAGAGATTAAAGAAGTTCTTTCTTCCTCACCCTCTGTGTCCCTTCACCATAACATGTGGGAAAGAAAAGAAGCGTGAGGCCCACGTGGGCCTTTCCTGCTGTGCTGAACAGCTACCAGGGCAGGTGTCCAGTGCCAACTCCAGTGCTTCTTCTCTTGCAGGCACTCCCTTATGTCGCCCTCCTCATTGCCATGCTCTTCTTCATATATGCAGTCATCGGCATGCAGGTGAGTGTCAGCTCCCTTTCCCTCATGGCCCCTTTTGCTAGATAGCTCTAGATCTGTGTCAGGATGTACCTTAGCCAGGTAAAATACAAAGAAGGTTTTGATTTTTTTTTTTTTAGCCAGATGCCTTGCTAGCTGAAGAGATGGCAGTGAGATAGTTTGTGGCCCTTTAGGGCAGAAAGATAGAATTCCCAGGAATAGAGCCTGTGGCAAGAAAAGACCAGGGCCAGAAGAGAGGTTAAGATACTGCAAGAAAATCTGTGTCATCACACTTCTGCCTCACCTGTGTCTTGGGAGAATTAACTGCTGGAGAAAACCCACAGCTGATTTTAGTTGTGCTATGTCATAGGAGAGCCAACAGAAGAGGAAATGCCACACTAGAGGAAACCCCATTTGTCAGTGTGGTACCTTCAGTGGCTCACCTTTCCAAAGAGGAATGGAACCAGGCTCTTCTGTGACCTTGCTCTACAAGCAAGGCTGCAGCATGCTCCCCCAGTCGTTTGGGGGCTGTAGAAGGGATTTTACCTCATTAACAGCTGGGTCCTAATACCATGTGGGCAGCTGAGTTGAAGGCAGAGAGCTTCTGTGAGTAGAGGGAAATAGAAGGTAGCATATGTCTCTGGACCTCTATATCTCCTTACAAATTCTCCACTTGTCTTTCTAATTAGGGAAGGATAAGAAAGGTGAAATGATTCTAGAAGCAGAGACGTGGTGGTGGTTTTTTATCCTGAGGGCATAGAAGCACTTGCAGGGCTCTAGGAATTATAAAACAGGACTCATCATACTTGAGCCCTTGTAATTGAGCAGCCTGTGATGTTGTGTGTCCCAAAGGGTCTTCTCAGGGAGCTGCAAACCGCATTGTATGCCCTCCCCCACCCCACATTCTCCCAGCAGTCACTAGTCAGGCATAAGGCTCTTTGCTCACTTTCCATTGCCTCAGATAAAGCCCAGTCTCTCATGAGGTTCATGAGCTCTACCTTTGTCTCCAGCCCCATTGCTCTTCAGTCTGTTCATCACTCATGGTTTCGTTCTCCAGGACGTATGTACTCTTGTCAGCTCTGCTTCTTCCCTCTACCCCAGATTACACTTTGCACTCTTCACCTTGTCACCTGACTGACTTCTACTTAACCTTCAGTTCTAGGCTTCCATGTCTATTTCCCTGTCACTTTTTCCTGACCCTCAACCTCTTAGCTTTGGGTAGATGAACCTGCGCCCCGCTTCCCTGTTGGATCTAAACCACTTCACCACTCATTGTTCAAGATTGCCACTTTGTTATTACCTTTGTAGTTTCTCCTCAGAGCAGGGAACTCCTTGAATATAAGAATGTGCCTGTCTGGAGCACCATTTTTCAGGTGTTTAACACACTCCTGGCAACTGGCTATGCCCAGAAGATCTTTGTTGAATGAATGAGGTGCCAGGTATCCTGAAAAATCCCCATTTGCTGTAGATCCAATCAGAATTTGTTCTAAATTCACACAAGAATTCTGCTTTTAAAAAATATATTTGTTAGATAACTTGCCATTACCATAGTGAAATACTAGAGACAATTATAAAGAAAAAAGTTTATTTTAGCTCACAATTTTGGAGTGTCTAACCTTTCTACTCTGTCATCAATTGGTCACATTGTTTGGAGCTTGTAGCAAGGCAGCCCATCATGGCAGAAGCTTATGGTGTAACACAATTGCTTATGACCAGGAGAAAGGACCAGAATTCCAAAATCCCCTTTGAGGGCATAAATCCCTCTCCCCTTCTTACCCCCCAGTAAGCCAGGGACCTCTCATTAGTCTCTTTCTCTTAAAGTTTTCACCTCAACAATATCACCCTAAGAATCAAGCCTTTAACACATGAGCCTTTGAGATACAAACTATGGCAATAATGAAATCTCTTCTTATTTTTTTCCTAATAACTTTTCTACCTAGATGTTTGGAAAAGTTGCCATGAGAGATAACAACCAGATCAATAGGAACAACAACTTCCAGACGTTTCCCCAGGCAGTGTTGCTGCTCTTCAGGTGACTGAATTTGTGCCCTTGGGCAGGTAGTCCAGTTTGTCTCCAGCTCTGAAGACAGAGGATGTTTATTACCAAAGTAGTGTGCTTCTCCTTAGCTTGTTGTTTTTGTTTGCTTTGTATTCTTAAACAGACTCCTAGCATTTCAGCAACAGAGATGTTTAGATTGTGACTGGCTTAAGGTTTATTTATTTGGGAGTTAGTAAAGCTACATAGACCACCAAGAAAATTGGATAAATACTTATATGTGAAAAAGGGCACCAAAATACAATCCGAAGAACAGAAATTTAGCAGAAATATGGAGACCTTTTGTGCAGCCAATAGGGGATAACCCAAGAAGTACAGTTTCAATTTCTATAGGATTATTTCTAACCCTAGATAATTAACTTGGTAAAAAATCTGCCTCACAGGAAAAAACTTTTTGAAACTATGGAAGTAATTTCTCATGACTCCAGTGGCCACAAGTGAAGTGGTCTCCAACTCTTTGCTTTCAACAAATTTAATCAAGGATAATCATTAAACAATTATAATATGTATGTTTGAAGTAAAGAAGATAGAAAAACACCCATTTGTGCAAAAGAATTGGCATGCCTGCATCAAATGATTCTTAAAACCAGGGAGTGTCATAGTAGAACCTCTAGTTACTGAGCTAAGTTGTGTTGAAAAATGAGTAGGCATTTCAGATTTTCCCTAATTCAATTCAGCTTCTTTCAAAGTACTTACTTAGATTTGGCTCTAATTAAGAATTTCCATGAGATGTATAAGACACCATGCTGAAAAATTAACTTTGCAACTTAGGTCTGCGGGGGGTGTGGAATGGTAGGGGAAAAACAAAAGAGGAGGCAACAATGCTTGATAGGAAGTGTACTCATTACCTTGCTCATGTAACTGTAACCCCTCTATAGGGTATTTTTACAATAAAAATGTATTTTAAAAAGTATTTCCTCCACTGGGGACATGGCTCACGTAGTAATATGCCTGCCTAGCAAACTTGAGGCCCTGAGTTCAAACCTTTGTGCCACCAAAGTAGTTATGAATATATTCCTTTCCTACCCAAAGTTTGTAATCTTCAGTCCCCCTTTCTCTCACTAAAATCATTTCCTTTGTTCATCTTAAAAGGTGTGCAACAGGTGAGGCCTGGCAGGAGATCATGCTAGCCTGCCTCCCAGGAAAGCTCTGTGATCCTGAGTCAGATTACAACCCTGGAGAGGAATACACATGTGGGAGCAACTTTGCCATTGTTTATTTCATCAGCTTTTACATGCTCTGTGCATTTCTGGTAAGCAGTGACAGCAGCTCCTGTCCTCTGTTTACAGGGCTTGTGAAGTATTTAGGAATCAGATCAGTGATGCGCCCTTTCAATTTGCTATGAAATGGTTGGCCCTCTGGTCCCACTGGGAAGTTTGTGAGGGTATTTAAACACACATAACTATCACTTTGGCTGTGAGTAGGGATTGAGTGCTCACTAATAGGTTAAGCGCATTGCCAGTCATCCCAGCTGCTTAGGGCTTCTAAAATTTAGCTGGCAGCCATAAATTATAAGATTGTAGTGTGCTTGAGAAGCACCAGCTAATGTATCCACCAGCCCCCTCTTGAGAGTATACCAAGCCATTTTGGAAAGTTAGAAGCCTGACCTTTTCTTAAGCATTCTCAAAAGCAGAATATTTATGATCTTTTTGGGGACTGAAAGACATGTTCAAGGGGGAAGATGGGAAGGGATAGGAAGGGGAAACAAAGGAGGAGGCTACAATGCTTGATAAGAAATGTACTCAGGTGGATCCATTGCAACAATGAGATGTATAAGTCGTTATGTCGAAAACGAACTTTACAACTTTGGTGGCGGGGGGGCGGGGAGGATTGGGTGGCGGGGAGGGGGGAGGACGGGAAGGGATGGGAAGGGGAAACAAAGGAGGAGGCTACAATGCTTGATAAGAAATGTACTCATTATCTTGCCCATGTAATTGTAACCCCTCTGTACAGTATTTTCTATATATATATATATATATAAAATTTTAAAAAGACATGTTCAAAAAGCGCATGCTAGAGAGTCAAGTCTAAGAAGTCTATCCTCCTCCTATAGCTAAAACTCCTTCCTTCTGATTGCCTTTTTCAGATCATCAATCTGTTTGTGGCTGTCATCATGGACAATTTTGATTATCTGACCCGGGATTGGTCTATTTTGGGGCCTCACCATTTAGACGAATTCAAACGAATATGGTCAGAATATGATCCTGAGGCAAAGTAGGTGGAAAATGAATCCAGATGGCTTTTCATGTGGGCTGTTTTGGAATGTCAGCTGTGAGTTTTATGGAAGGAGGGGTGAATAGAAAGCTCCCCTTAACTTCATGTTGTATTTTGCTTTCAGGGGAAGAATAAAACACCTCGACGTGGTCACTTTGCTCCGACGTATCCAGCCTCCTCTGGGATTTGGGAAATTGTGCCCACACAGAGTAGCATGCAAGGTTTGTATGGTAACCTCAGTGCAGGAGCTCACTGTTCAGTGCAACAGACACTCACTGAATAGCACTTAACTGGGCTTTCTGTGAGATGCTGAGAATTCAGAGATGAGTGATATGTGGCTTCTGCCTTTGAGGTTCCCTCAACTGTTATGGAACCTGAACGCAGTAATAAGAGGAGAAAGATAATTCTGTCATTAGTCATTGGACGGTTGGTGGAATGGAGTCCAGGGGAAGTGTCAGGGGCTGGGGATACAGCTCAGTGATAGGTTCATACCTGGTATGCACAAGGTCCTAGACTTGGTCTCCAGCACTACAAAATACAAACAAAAGCAGGAGATGTGTGAATTTGTCAGAGGCAGAAAGTGCTTTAAAATGTGGGCACTCAGAACCGAGACAGAGGCAGGAGAATGGACCTAATAACTAGCCATTAGTAAATCATCAGATCACCATTTAGCTAGAATACAAGAAGTGGCAAAGGGGCCCAGGCACAAACTGAGTCTAGTTGTGAAGAGCATTCTGTGCCACACTAAATCCTGTGGAAAGTCAGGGAAATGTGGATTTCAGCTTTCCATCTGAGGGAGCTGACTCCATTTATGTGGAGTAGGAGACTTGAGGAGGGTACCAACCAGGAGATCCTGAAGGAGGACTGTGGGAGTGAGAAGAGAGAGGAGCAGGCCGCTTGAAGATCTATTGAGGAAGTAGAACAGAAACACCATATGGCTGAGTGAGGAGAAGGAGCACCCATATCCTTGCTTGGGTAATGGGGTACATGGTGACATGTGCTATGTCATGGCTACTCTTAGGGCTCTTTGCCTGAGACATCAGGCTGAGGCTTCATCCAAGATGGATCTAGATCTTGCATTCTGCTTTTGTCGTTTCTCTATGGAACCATGCTCTCTAAAACCCTATGTGAGGTATATCTTCCTTCCAAAGGTGTTCTCGGAGGGCTGTAATTTCAATGGAAGGTTGACTAGAAAAGGCATGAGGGATTACCAGAATAAAGTAGAGAGGAATGTGGCTGTTATCAAGCATTTTCATTCTCCTAAAGAACTTTTCTTTCCGCTTGCAGAGATTGGTTGCCATGAACATGCCTCTCAATAGTGATGGGACTGTCATGTTTAATGCAACCTTATTTGCTTTGGTCCGAACAGCTCTCAAGATCAAGACTGAAGGTGAGCATTCCCTAGGAGCAGGACAGGTGGCAGAGGGAGAGGGAAACACTGCCTCTATCTGGACTTTGCCTCAGTGAAGGGGAGACCCTTGGGAAAGACGTTGAGTGCAAGATACAGATTTTCATCTGAGTACCAGGCCCCTGGTCACCCCTTCCTCCCTCCTGTCCTTATTTTTTCTTCACTTGGTCCCAGGATGCACTGAATGGATTTATCCTACTGCTTATTACATAGTTGGGAATATAGGGAAGGTATTGGGGCAGAGACAGAGCCATCACAAATAGACTTACACCAGATGTCTCTTCCTAGTCTGATCTTCGGTGTGAGGGAGTTTACCCTTCTTAGCAATAGTTTCTTTCCCTGTGAAAAGTGACTAAATAAAAGGATTCTAGGGAGATTTCTGAAGAAGCATGGGGTAATGTCTGAAGAATGCAATCAGTACTTGGGAAGCTGTAAAAGAATCATATCTTCCCAGCAGGACCCTTGACCCTCATGCCACGTTCAGCCCTGCTCAGACCTGTCAAAACAGGTATTGGAATGTAGACCCTGGGGTTAACCATGTCAGAGGTAGATTGGAAAGGAGGTTGCAAGGAGGAGGTGGACAGGAGAGAGGAGGCAGCAAGGGACATTGAGTCAGGGGACAGGGGATTTTCACAACTTGCTCAATAGCTTGTTGGCTATTTAGCAAAGCCATTCTCTTCAAGCCTAACATGTTTCTCATCTGGAACCTGGCCACAGGCCTGTTCACTTAAGGGTTCCAGTATGTAAGAGTATTCTTACATATTGAGGTATTCATGAACAAAACATCAGTCATGTGACACAGATGAGAACATGTAATAGAAACTGAGAAAAGTCATATTTGGGTGGAATTTAGGTGTAATATTCAAAGTAGAGATAGGGCCAGAACAGCCAGTGGAGGAGGAAGAGACCTTCTGGGCTAGGAGCAGTAGGAAGGAATAGGTCCTGACTGTAGAGGGTAGGACAGGATCAGAGTTTATAGGTCTTGAATTCTAGGGTAAAACACTGGTGTTCCCATTGTTCAGGGACTTTGTATTGGGCAAGCTTTGTGACTGACCCTGAATACAGGAAGAACTTTGGCACTGAGCATGGAGAGCCCCATCAGAGAGTAGGGCATTAGTCTAGGCCAGGCAGGGCCAAGACATCATGGTGAGAACAAGGAGAGGGAGAGGGAAACAGAAACAACACTGTTTCCCCTTTTGCTTTTTGGATTCAGGGAACCTGGAACAAGCTAATGAAGAACTTCGAGCGGTGATAAAGAAAATCTGGAAGAAAACCAGCATGAAACTACTTGACCAAGTTGTCCCTCCAGCTGGTGGTCAGTGTCATTTATTTCCTTGGTAGCTTTGGCCAAGTCATTGGTTTTAGCGATGGCATCTCCAGAAACCCCTGAGAGTATTTGCAAGATGCTTTATGAATCAGAATGTTAGATCCCTTTGATCATTCAATGTAATTATTTGGGGGCAATATGAAGACCATTGGGACCCAGAGGAGATTTCAGAAGGGAGGAATCTGAGCCTCACATGGCTGGAGCAAGGGTTTTCTTATTAACGAAGGAATTTATGGTAGAGAACAAGATTGCTATTGCAAAATGAAAAGCCTGTACTTTTGTCCACAAAGAAATATTCCAAACTAGTTTCCAGCTATCCTTTAACATTTTGTTGAAATATTCACTTGAAAAATAGATAGTTTTCAGGAGCAGTATTTTCAAAATGCAACTTTGCCAACATAATTGCCAAAAGTGTCCCTTTAAGGAAAATTTAGAGACAGAACTAATGAGCATGCTTATTTCCTTTTGCTATTTATCATAAATTAACTGACTAAACTTTTAAAATATATAATATATAACACGTATATTATATATATTTATATACTGTTTTCCATTTTTGTTTAAATACACATGCACTTAGAAGTCAAGATGGTTACTTTTGGACTGTTTTGTTTCCAAGTTTTAAAGGTGCAGGATCTTCTCACCCAGAGACATTCCACCAGCATTTAGCCACCTCTTGAGCACATGATAACAATCTGGTGTGTCTTATAACCAGCGATACTCTTAAAGTGTCTTTGTGGCTTTTGAGGCTAGTCTGGCTCAGTTCTAGGAGCTGACTCCAGAACCTGGGCCAACATGGTTACAAGGCATCTCCCCCTGAGAAGGTGATGAGCCATGGTTCTTGGAGGACAGAGAAAACAGTATGTTGGCCAGCTGTGCTCCTCGGATAAAGCAAAAAGCAGAATATGGGCTTTTGTCACTGAAGGGAGCCACCCATATCTGGAATGGCCAGCACCAGCTCAAAGCTGGGGACAATGGCCCAGAAAGAAATGACAAAAGGAAATAAAAGTCCCACCTAGAGAACCCAGACACCCCACAGGAGAACTGATGCTGCACATTTAAAACTCCTCTTTGATTTTTGTTCTTTTCCTTTCAGCTGCACATCCAAGTGCTCGCATGGCTTAGATAACTTGCTTTTTAAAATTGTTGTAACAATGTGCTTAAGCTTTTTCTGCAGCCTCCATTCCTTTCAACACTCAGTCTTTCAGAATATTCTGAAGCAATTCTGTTTTAGGGTGGTGGCATGGAATCAGAGTTATCTCTTGCCAAATGAATTCCCCTACAATGTTTCTTGAAATACAGATGCATGCTTCAGAATTGTGGGCTCTGCCTGTCTTTGTAAACCTTCCTTGGGAGCCCACGTTCCCCTGCACTGCTCTCACTCAACCTTATGTCTCTTTTGAACTGTCACCTTCCTTATGACTGGTCTACCTCCACACTAATGCTCATCCTCACGAGATGCACTTTTAGAGAGTGTTGTTTGCATTCTTGTGAAACTTCATTTCTTTTCATCTTCTGGGAGGAAAAAAGTCAAGAACTTGGCTCATCATCCAAACTCTATCCCTTTGAAGAGCTGACCAACTGTTGGCTCTACTAAACTTCTCATAAAGATTAAATATCCTTTCCCTTTTTCAGTCCAGTAGTTTGGCCTGGCTTTTTCTTTATATCGCTAAATGAATATAGAGGAGACAGAATGCTCCAGACTTTCTATGAAGCTTTTGTTCCTGTGCCTAGTATAGCACCCATCCAGGTTGAATCTCATGTAAGTACTGTTGCCACTAGAAGACAGTGGCATTCAGGTTTCAGTGGGCAATTTGAGCTAGGAGTTTGGTATCTACTTTCACCATTGGTGTCTTTGTGTTTCATCTTTTGTCCTCAGGTAGACCAGTAGTCCCCAACCTTCCCAATATCATGACATACTTAGGAAAAGATTACATTGTGCACCTGTTTACCCACTGGGGCACATACATAGGTATCTCCAGAGAGTGAGGGCATCAGTGTCCCAACACTGTGACTTGCCAGAGAGCAGAAGAATGAACTGGCAGGTCTGAGGTACTTATGGAGACCCCTGTGATCTGGTGACAGATAAGGATAGGAGGCGTGTCTTAGAGGCCTTACTGGTAGGAATATGATGTGGGGCATCACTGGTCATTATGAACCTGGTAAACAGGTCACTCAGGAATGAAATATGGAGTGTGGATTGGAAGCTTTCTTTTCTACCCTTGGTGGGCTCTGACTTCAGAGACATCCTGATCACTCTCTGGTCATCAGTGCCAAGCCATCACAGCTTAAAATATGGGCCCAGGTTCTCACCTGAACTCTTCCATCTCTACTGCCACTGCGTGGATCCTCCTTCTTTCTATGTAGAAGCTTCCTCACCTCTTCAAAGGCTCTCCTGCTTTTAGGCCTTCGTTTGAATCTTTGACACCTTGGCCCTGAAGGCGCCACTTAGCTAACCCCATCTCCCAAGCCCTGTGCCCAGATGGCCTTACCACAGTTATTCCTTCTCTTCTTTCCTTTTCTATTTTGCCAGAACTTGTTACTGAGAAATCTTTTTTAGGCACATTGTCTCACTACCTCAACATTTCAGCGGAGGCACACAGGTGGCCCTTGAGTTCTGCCCTAACTCTGCTCTACAGCAGAAGGTTGCTGAGGGTTAGGCCTGCATTTTCCAGCAGCATCCTGGTATGGCATAAGGGGTGAGATATGCTTCTGGTAGAACCAGTGCTTTCGAAGGGCTCACAGAGAAGACTTGAGGGCTTGGAGTACAGAGGACACCTGTGGCATGCCAGGTAGAGCATCTCTGTGGGTTCCCTGTAAACACTCATCAGGCAACTGGCTTACTAACTGTGGCCAGTCCAGGAGAAGGCTAGGCTTGTAATATGAGGAAGGCACTCCAAAGATGCAGGTGGCCCGTGTGGCTGGAGCTAGGATGTCTGTGAGAAGGTGGTGTGGCTGAGGGGAAGATCCTGAGCATACTGCTTCAGGTTCAGCTCATAGCCCAGATGACTTTGGTGAATCATATAACTTCACATACAGAATTCCTCCGATTCAGTAACTAACCATCTGAATCCAGATGGGCAGAGGCTGAAGAGCAGTGCAAGGAGTATGCCGTCCCAACCTCAGTAGTTCTGCTTTTCCTCTTGCCTAGCCACACTGCATCATTAGACAGTTTAGGCAAGCCCGAGTCAGATTAAAGCTCACGTTTTTACATGTAACATAGGTTTACTCCAAGATGTTTCTGGTTTGGTTTAGTATGTGTAGAAGGCACTTAATATTTTTCAAGAATAGACCACCCCAAGACAGCCTCCTCACTAAGCAACACTGAGCAGTTTCTGATAGTGAGGGATGGAGAGGCCATCCAAAGTGGCCCCGTAGTCTCCAGGTGGGAAAGATAAATCGGCAATGCCTCTCCTGTGGACACTAAATAGAGCCCACTCAGGATGTAATAGTGAATACAGTGGGTCCCATTGACACCCCCCTCCGGCTTGTCAGGCTTTAAGATCTACTTCAGTAGGTTCGTCTGTGAGTGTAAACATCATAGTAACCCTGGTGGCTTGTAGTCATGCAGTGCTTGGCCCTGAAGACAACCCAAGTAGCAGGTTGGGTGCTTTCCATGCCTTCTCTCATGCCATCCTTACAGCTCTTGAAGTGACATCCTCAATTCACCAATGAGAACACAGATTCAGACAGGCTGAGCTTCTTGCTCTCAATCCATGACTCTTGCAAGGGAAGCTTGGCCAACAGCCCAGGGATCTGCAGCTGTTCAAGCCTCTGTAAGTGAAGTTTGGGGGCCTCCAGCCCCCAACATGGCTCCACACAAGGCTGGCTGCCAAGATGTCCTTAAGCTGTCCATCTAGTAGACCCCAGCATGCTGAAGATCTGATGGCAACACTCTTGAGAGGCCTGGGGTCATGTGTGCACATTTAGGTGGTTTACCATAAGATGGCCAGAGCCTCTATTCTGCCTCATGCATCACCATAAAGCTTGTCAGCAGAGTTCTGATTCCCCAGTGAGCCATGTTGTTTCCAAACAGAGCAGAAACAAGCCCAGCTCAACTTGGGGCTAGTTGGAGCTGTCAACTACCATGCTGAAAACCAGCAATTCTGAATTACAAACCAAAAAATGGGCTCTGGAACTTATTGGCAGAGATGGGGGAGCAGTGTGTGAAAAATCTGGATCTGCAGTCATTTTTCTGAAACTTCCTCTCCTTCTGAGCTTATGTGTCACCTTTCTAGATTTCTATCTTGAGACATAGGGATTTGGATGGTTAATTGCATTTGATATTTATGGTAATTACACATGCAAATCTCTATGCACAGGGGGTGAAAACCTGACCTGCAAAGCCATTTTGTTTTGTAATTTTTTATTTTAAGTGAATAACCAATATGACATTTCATATCGTTACTAATACACTACTCTATTAAACTCTCATAATTAAATATAATATTTTATGCAACATTGAACATCAGTCCATGTAACTGACTAATTTGAAGCCTTAACTGCTTTGCAAAGCCTTGCTTTTTGCTAGACTGAACGCCCCATGTTGTAGGATAAGAAGAGATCAGTGCCCTACGCACTGTCCTGCCCCACCCCAGCCCCAGCCAGAAGCATATGTTTAGGCTTTTGGTCCAAATGTGCTGATTCGGGAGAGCTGTGTCTGGTCTCTCCGTTTAGATGATGAGGTAACCGTGGGGAAGTTCTATGCCACTTTCCTGATACAGGACTACTTTAGGAAATTCAAGAAACGGAAAGAACAAGGATTGGTGGGAAAGTACCCTGCGAAGAACACCACAATTGCCCTACAGGTGAATTGTCCTCTTGTTCTGTTTTCTTTTTTTCACTAACAATGTTACAAGCTTATTTGAAATACTAGAGAGCTGCCTATTCGTGGTTGAGCAGTACCACAAGGATTTTGTTTAAACTGAGATACTGCATACTCCCCCAAATGTGGACTAGCCATTTCTGGGCCACGAGGTAAGTGCTACCCCCACCCTCTGCCTTCTCCATTGTGCCTGTCCCTGCCACCAGCCGGTCAGTGTGTAGGGTCCCTAGCATGGCCATAACAGGAAGGAACAAATGCTTCCCTCACACCCTGTCCCCTCCAATCTTCTCCAAAGGCAACGTTCTGTAGGCAGGCCCATCTTTCCCACAGCCCTGGCTCAGGGTTCTGCTGCCCAGTGAACAGCTTTCCATCTGAACGCAAGTGCTTTGTTTTGTTTCTGTTTGTTTCTTACCCCACTGCTTGCTGGTTTTTTGGTCCATTTCAGTAACATCCATCACTTCCTAGTGTGTACTATGTTCGTGTGTGTGTGTGTGTGTGTGTGTGTGTGTGTGTGTGTGTGTGTGTGTGTGGTGTGTACATGAGTATGGTATGGCTGTCTCTGTATGCAGTCTTCTGATGGCCACGGTGGCTTGCTGTGAGATATGCTGTGAGATATGAGATATGTTCTGTCCTATCTAGGCCAGGCTCTGGCCCATTTCCCTTCCTCTAACCTGGGGCCCTCCTGCTTCATCCTCCACACCTCTACAGTATGGATGTGACTTATAGGAGCCTCTAGTCCAATCAGGGTCCACACATCCAAGGGCTATAGAATTGTAGGTCAACCCAAAGCTCTGAGTAGGTAGCAGGTATATAGAGGGGAAAGAAGACTCCATAGCAGTTTGCAGGAAGAGGCACTAGGAATTGTGGTTCATGTCTGGTGATGGAGAAGGCAGAGCAGAGAGATGAGACTGGGAAAGATGTTCAGAGCAGGATTGGAGAGCTACAGAGGTCAGAGGCTGTCAGAAACAAAGCCTGTCAGCTCTGTTATCTGGATGTCTTAAGTTCATCATGAATAAGATAATGAAATGTCTCCTTTTCTGTTTAAGTTCACACTAAAATTACTTGTATGTCCCTGTTATCATATGTCTTAAATGTGGCTTCATGTAGGTGTTGAGAAGGTTTAATGTGGAGGTTTTTCCCAGAGACAAATGTTCTATGTTCAAAGTAATGGTAACTATGGAAGTGAAGGCTTGTCTGTGATCTCACGGCAAGAAAGAATACGAACATGAGTAATGGTGAATGGGGGATATGGGCGCATGTGTATATGGTAGGTTAGTAGATGACCTTGCGTGGCAGTGATCGGCTGATTCACAATGAAATCTCTGTTCTGTCTGAACAGCCATAAGGGCTGGGGAGAACAGCATGCTGGTGGGACAGGTGGACACCAAATCCTATTTGAGACCATCTTTGATCTTTCTCTGGTTATATATCCTTTTGGGAGCTCACTAAGGTCACAGACTCAATCAGATGGCTTGTTGCTGTCTCAGAGCAAAGGGATATAGTAGAAGCTCATTTATCTCCTACTGATCTGTTTTTCAAAAATGTGACAGCCCTCCAGATTTGAACAGGTCCCTGGTTCATACTTTCTTGGCCATACTGGCTACCAGGAGGGGGAAAGTTGCACATGCTTCTAAAAGCTTTTCCTTCAGGTAGCCATCTGCCTAAAAGAAAAGGTTGGACAGGTTTATCAGTCCTGTGGGTACCCCTCTCTAGAGGGAATTGCTTGCTATTTTAGGAGCCTAATTGGTAAAGTTAGAACCTGACTTTCTGGAGGGGGAATGTGTCTTTCATTTATAGCTTATGCCATGATATAATCAGCTTAGCTCTGTGTTATGAGACCCTTCTGTTTCTGTGGAGGACATTTTTGGCAACCACTTAGACACATGGTTATTTATACTTTTTCTGAGCCTCTAAAACTTCCTAGTGAGCCAGCAGCTTCAGTATACTTGTTCTGGTGTCTGGATAGTCTTTTGGTGTTGTAAAACATGCACAAACAATCCATGACTAAGTAACCCCCACATTTCATGTATGGGGTTTATCGAACCTCAGGCTGAAGATTCAGATGGTGCTAACAGTATACAGTATGTTATTGGTTAAAGACCAGTATCTTGTGATAAAATAATGTTGAGGATTCCTTTGTACTAAACATCTTTCATTTTGTTGTTTATTGAAAGAGTTTCATTTCCTTAGCAAAAGTTAAATATTTCTAGTGATGCCAACACATTTTCACATGGTTCCATTGGGAGTTGAGACTAGGTTTATAATTTATGTTGAGTGCACAGCCTAGAAAATTAAGTTGTGTTCATTATCTTGACAGAAAAATTCTGGAAATGGATTTGATTCTTGAAGCAAGCATCAAAAATAGAAAAAAAAAACGGTCTCCTTGAAGGATAATTCTAATTACATATTTTGGGCTTCTTCTACTATAGAAATAGCTTTCAATGCAATTTGTTAACTCCATTTTTAATAAGCACATGAGGAGGCTTCCCTTCCTCCTTGATGACATATTATGTCATTATGACATGAAACAAACGTCCTGACCACAACTAGAACAGGAAGCTATGGCCTGTTGAACAGGGAATGGTTTGCTTCTTCCCATGACAGGGTGCAGCCTGGCTCTCAGGCTGGTTGCTAGTGGAGAATGAAGTATGGCATCTTGGTGTGAGCAGAAACGAAGACACAGGCATGTGCGTGCGGGACTGCGGAGAGTGCAGTCTGTCTGAATTGCTTTCAGAATGGGCCCCTGGGCTGTGTACCCCACAGCAGGGCTCTCAAGAGCACACAGAAGCACTGTGGTTTGAACCCTCTGGGCTCTAAACAGCCCTGTGTTCAGTCTCCCTGTGTTCAGACCAACTGCAGTGTTGCCTTCTCCGCTGAGGGGAGTGGCTCGGGGCACTCTTGCCTCCATATGGAGAAGAGCTCAGCACTGGTGTCCTCTGGCTTCTGTGGTCTGAATGAGTGTGCACTTTCCATCCACCCATCCACCATCGCCATCATTAAAACCAACCTTCTCTATGGAGAAAAGCCAGAGAGAAGCTGTATCAGGCCTTTTGGTTTTCTCTCACTCATCTTCTACCATATTCCCTTGAGTTTAATTCAGCATTTGCTCTTCATCCATTGTTGCCTCATCCTAATGACCTATCAGTTTCCATAAGGAGCAAAAAATAAAGGAACACAGCCATGTAGCCATGGAAACTTACAGTCCCCTTTCAGCTGGATCGCCATGCGTGGGGAATGTCCCATTATACTTCTAGATGGGGGACATCTGTGCAAGTTACAGACCCTAGTGAATCCAGTGCCCCATGATATGAAAAATAAAAGCACTCACAGTGAGAAAAGTTTGTTCATTTCTCTTTCTTTCAACAGTCTAGAATTTCAAGCTCTGATCCCCTGGCACCCAATGGGAACCCCCCTCCATCCTAATTTTAAAAAAGCTCTAGAAGGATAGTGATTTTTTTAAACCTATTTGGAAGTTGGGTTTAAGGGGAAGACTTCTTCCTGGCTATACAGAATTAGGTTGTTAGGTTGAATAGTTTTAAAGCCAGTGCCCCAGCTTCCAGATACAGATGTGGGTGCTATGGGGAGATGTGGGTGGTCTACCACCAGCCAAGAGCTGTAATCAGCCAGTAGCTGACATGACTTTCTCAGGAAGGCTCAAAGTGTCAAGATGATGGGAAATGAGATCTTCCCAAGAGACTCATTCTAGAGGATCCCATTAGTTTGAAAAGTAGGGAGATTTGTTTTTGGTTTCGTTTGGTTTTAATTTTATTTTTTTAAAAGCATGATTCCACCTAAAGCCATAGAGAGGGCGCTTTTTACCTGTTTTCCTTTTTCAATCTAAGAGGAGAACAAATGCTAAGAGATGGGATTTCACTGGCTGATTCATTTGTTTCAGATGCTTGAACGGATGCTTTAGAATTCTCTGCCTGAGCTACGGCACCAAGCTGGTTAGTCGGAAGGCGTGTGTGGCTAAGGCCTTGAAAGGGCAAACCTCTCACGTGGGCTTAATTCTACTGACACAGCATTTCAGGAGAAATGCAGGCGAGAGCAAATCAAGGCCCCTGGGAGACCCCTGGCAAGCACGGCACCCCTCCGGAAGGTGAAAGCGGGGCGTGGCTCGGCCACAGAGCCATGGCTGCTTGTCACGGAAGCTGCTCACGGTGGCTCCTTTTCAGGAAAGGGGACTTACGAGCTTTAACATTTCCCTTCTAAGCCGAGACTCAGAGAAAGGGAAAGAGTGAGAAATGAAATGAACACAACTTCCTGATGATGGCCAGTTTTTTTTTTTTAAAAAAAAAAAGGAATAAAAAGACGAAGCAGACCTGCCTAAGGTGGTCAGCTGACTCTGTTCCCAAGTCCCGCATCCCTAGTTTGCCCGAGCTCCCAAAGACTGGCAGGCCCCTTGGCGCTGAGCTGACAGTTCCTTTCCTATGCCAGTACGTCATGACCAGCCGGCCCTGCTCTCTGCAGTTGACCCAGGCCAGAATGCAGTGAGAAGTGGACAGGCCAGGAAGCTCAGACACACCCATTGAAACTAACACATACCCCTGCATGCCAAAACCAACCCAGACAACACCTCAGGTTCCATCTTAACGTGCCCCACGGAAAATGCCACCACACCCAAACCGCATCTAACATCATTTGTCTTTAGTTCGGGCTCAGAGCCAGTCTGGGGATGCCTCTTTGGAAGCAGTGTGGTCTAGTTTCAAGGACACTGGGAGTCAGGGAACCTGGGTTCTAGCCCCAGCTGCAGCATTTGCTTGCTGTGTGACCTTGGGCAAGACACTTAACCTCTCTGTGCCTCAGTTTCCCCATCTGTAAAATGGGGGTAATAATGTCGACCTACCTCACAGGGCTGTTGTGAGGAATAGCTAAGTGATTGTAAAGCACTTTGAACGTATAATTGCTTATTAATTAAGACTACAACAATAATAATATCATATGCCTGTTTACTACCAGAACTTTAAGAAATTCTTGTTTTCATTTGATCTTTCTTTTTCTGTTCTGTACTGTAGTTATCTATTGAGAAAGAGAATTCTCCCCTTCTTAAGAAATCTTAAATAATGCATAGAGATGCACAGGTTATTGAACAGATTGCATTTTCACATAGTTAAGAGCAGCAAATTTTTGCCCAAGATGCTGATTGATAAGGGAGTCCAATCTCAACTTGTCAGCCAGTTCCAAACTGGAGTTAAGGAGTCTGCACCCCTGATGCTGAGTCCAATAGGCCGAAAGTGGCCAAACAGGATTTTAAAAATTAATATCCAGAAAAACCTTAGTGTAAAAGTCATGGGGGAAAAAACCTGAAAATCTGAAGTCTCTGAACTGTGTAGAAAAGAAGGGCTTGTGATTCCCTTTCACTTGCCCGAGTATGTGCAGACTAGAGGTAGTGTGTGTGTGTGTGTGTGTGTGTGTGTGTGTGTGTGTGTACATGAAGCTTGAGAATGAAGTGGTGGAGAAGCGAGGAGGAGAGAACACAGGCTTCGGACAGCCCTGTGCCTGGCTGCACTTGATGCTCCTCTAGACATCTTGGGACCAACCACACAAGCCCTGAAGGCCAGACAGAGGGGAGAGTGGAAGCCACAGTGGGCCACATGCTTACTTCAAGCCCATCCTAGGCAAGACTGGCAGAGCCCTGCCAGCCTTGAAGCCTTCTCTTGAGATATCTTTGCACCTGTGACATTTGTCCCATGGCCATAGTGGTTTGGTCTTCCCAAATGTTCACAGACCTCCTGGCCTCTCTGTGGTGCTGAATTCCCCTCCAACCCCCCCCCCCCCGGGGGCTCTGCTCATGGAAGTCTAGGAGCTCACCACACAGTTTGTGGATTCTCCTGGAAGAGTCTGAGGGCCCAAAAGCAATTTGCTGTTTCACACAGTCCTGTGGAAGAGTATAGGGACAAATTGAAAGCTGGTCAGCACATTCCAGTATAGCCGGGTGCTTGGAAGATGTGGGAACTCATCTGTACCTGGTACTGACACTATATCCACAGCTACTGCCCTAGCAACTCGCGTGTCCCCAGTACCACAATAAGGAAAGGGAAAGAAAGATAGAATCTATTGAGAATGGTCATCCCCCAAAGGAAAGCTCATACTCTTCTCTCTTCCCCCCTTCCCTCCCCCTCCCCCTCACTATTCAGGACAGCGTATGTTTACTCTCATCAGTGTCATCCCTGTGAGAGCCAGTGTGAAAAACTTTCTTATCTACATTTGGCCCAAAAGTTTCTACCAGTCCCACTATGGGAATGCCCAGGCCTCTCCCTACAGGCCTTCCACATAAAAACCAGAAAATGGCAGCTTTCTGATAGAACTTAGGACCTTGTTTTAAAGGAACCCGTGAGGATCTTGGACCTGTGAGGAACTGCATTCACTGCTTGGTAGTTAAGGCCACTTTATGAAAGATCGCTGTCAATGATGAGCATTGCCTCCAGCTTCCACACACAGGGAGAGCTGACAGTTCCCAGGCTGCAGAGATTCTGTGATTTCTCTTAAAGCACTGGGAGAGTTTAGATTCCAATGTAAAGGAAAATATAAGGGATCAGTCAGATTCCTTATTTTAACTCTTTATAGACACAGCAAATTTGATCCCCAGCACCAGAATCAATGGTACTAAACTTCTAAGTTCCTGGGTAACAGAGGTAAGGCAGTCTAGCATCCAGTAGAGGTGAGGTAAGATTGGGCAGTATGGTCTTCTCGAGGAGGATCCAGTACTGTCGTATGATCCAATTAGAAATTAATCTACAGGCTTATTGGTATTGGATTTTATATTATCTCAGTCTGAAAGCCACAATTGTTATGTTCCAAAAACTAAAAAAAAATAGAGTTAATGAAAAGAAGTTAAAGCAAGTTATATAATAGTCAAAAATCTTAAATGTAATAGCATATCACTTTAGTATCCCTAGTAACCTAGCACGTACCTAATATCCCTCAATAGCTCTGCTATTCTATGTATGGTTCAGCTAGATCTACCGGAAGGCCTTTGACAAATAAGTTCCAAGGTGGGTGAGTATCTGGATGAATTTGTTTCCCTTGGAAAGTCTTAGACCTGGGAGAGATGGCTATCTGGGATTATGAGAGGACATAGCTTTCTAAGGCATAGTAAGGGAACCCCAGTAAGTACCAAAGGCTAGCTCAGAGAAACCACAGGAAGAATAGTGGCAGAGTCCCAGGACTACTGGATGGGGTGGGAAGTCTAACACCTGAAGTCAGGGCGTTGTTGCCCTGAAGAAATTGACCCCTGTCTGTCAGTATTTATTGTCTTGGGAATTAAAACTAAGAAAAATTTCAACACAAGATTATGCATGCACAAAGATTGGGGTGGTGATATCATCCTCATAACATATGGCCTTTGGAACCTTCGTGCACGTGTAAGAGAATGAACATGTACAACACAAGGAGGGTATTTAGTGTCATACAAATCTCAGTGACCTCATGATTTTCAGAAAGTATCTTGGGATGCCCCACCTTGAGAAGCTCTGCCTAGGGGAAGGTCCTGCTGAAATCCCTCTTGCAGAGGGGGCTGGAGCCTTTTTATGATCATTCATGTTCAAGAGGCACTGCCCCCACCTGAAACAACTTTTCTCCTCCTCCAGCTAGACATGCAGCTACCTGGGCACCAGGTGTCATGTTAAGTTCAGGCTGAGGACCACAGAAAAAGACCTAAATCTTACAATCTATGCTCCTCTGAATGACTGATGACCTGAATTAGTACTTGAGAGAAAGTGTTTAAAAACACTCCTCCAGAGTATGCAACTTGAGACTAAGGATGTGTGCAAACTAGGATTAGTTGCAGGAATTACAGAGAACATTTGTCAATTCCGTACTGATAGAGTGATGTAAGAACTGGGCTAGTCAAAAGAAGGAAATACTTGATTGAGTATATGATTGAGTTGAATTTCCTGCATTTCTCTGGTAGCTACCATGACTGTTTTGGTGGTAGTCAAAGGTGGAGTTTGGGACAGGTAAGGTAGCAGAGATCACAGAAAAAGCAGGTGTGATCTTGACTCATGCTTCCTCCAGCATCTAGCGGAATGTCAGTATGTGGCCTCCCATGACAGGAACGTGATGCTGTCGGCGTGGAAGTGATTATGTGCAGCTTCTGATGAACCTGCAGTTTATATAATGCTCTCTTCCTTTTCTGGAAACTAGCATGAATTTTCGATTCTGGTGTAAAAACAACCAAGAATCAAGGAGTGTGGCTAGGTCCATTGCTTGAGTAAAGCACGCATAAGGCCCTGGGGTTTAATCCCAGCACCACAAAAAAATAAAAAAGCAAAAAACCAAGGTAGAACTGAAACAGATCTCGAATCCTTTGTAAGGAAAAGTACATTTGTTGTTGTTGCTTTAGCTTTCAGAGTGAGGGTGGCAAACGTGACTTATACAGCTAAGTGCTATCGCTCATGGTTGTTACAGCTGACCTTTTAAGGGAGAATAGGAATCACTGAGGATGAATAATGGGCGTCGTGACCATGATTCTAACCCTGTTCACAATGGACACAAAGGCCACACACCATGATATTTTCCCTGGAGGAAAACAGTGACAAAAATAAGGGGTGTGCCCATGTATCAGAGGAGGCGGAGGACAGCTTGTAGATGAGCAAGTTTATTTAATAAGAATTTAATCTCCAGTTCTCTCTTCTAATACAGCTATTTTAAAATCATCCCCTCTAATTGAGTAAGAGCCAAACAAGGGTTAACTAAGACCTGTCATTAGCAAGGTGACTATGTGCAGAGGCAGCCTTGGCTGAGTGAAGCCTGCCTGAGATGGGAAACAGGCTATGTCAGGGCAGGGCTCTCTGGCTAGACTCTACAAGCTTGGCAGCTGCATCCTGAAGATGAATGGCCTCAAGCAGTCCCGGCTGGAGACTTGCCTCTCTTTTCTCCACTGCTACAGTGTAGGTCTGGGGCACGTTTCACGTGCGTGTGTGTGTGTGTGTGTGTGTGTGTGTGTGTGTGTGTGTGTGTGTGTGTGTGTGTGTTCTGTGATGCTGTGCGATCTGGCAGGTGGCCGGTGTGTTTGGTGGAGCTAGTTCAGGAAAACAAGTAGCCAGATAGGAAAAGCTAAATGCTGAATGTGGGCAAGGGAAAGAAGGTAAACGAATGTTAACATTTGATGTCAAAATATTATACTTTTATGCTGTTTCTTCAGAAATGTTTAGAGGGATTTTATAGATCTTTTTTGGTAACTTAACCATTGAGTAGAATAAATATCTATAAAATTCCCATTAAATGGTGTCTAAAATTTAAAGCAGCAGTCTACAGGCAAAGCGCCAACATTTCTTTTTTTAAAAAAAAATTTATGATAACATCTAGCATTTTAAAATCAACCAGAAACTAGGCTTGATTCTGTTTAATATTTTGTAAGATTGGACATCTTAAAACAAGTCAATAATATTTATATTTTATAGCAATTCTGTGTTTATTCAAAACCATAGTTCTACTGTGATGTTAATGGAATGATTTTATATGGTTTTGTGTTTAAGTGCTAATGACCACATTTCAAATTAAAATAATATTTTGCTGATAGAGGTAGACACAGACATGAAATATGATAGAAGAGATCATTTTATTGACTGTAAAGTGTTTATTTCCAAAAAAATGTTGTTCTTTGTAGGGTTGTGGAAAAAATAACTTTTCCAAGAGTTTACGATAGTTGTCCATACTTTGGGAACTGGAACTTGTGCCTATGGAATTTTGGAGCAGCCTAAGCTACCTTTTAGCTTGAAAAGTGTGCTAGAAAAACTTCATTACCATGTTTTGTGATATGTAATAAATTCAGGGTGCTGTGCTTAAGCTTCATTTCAATTCTAGTTGGGAACACCCGTGTTCATCCCCTGCCCCCAGGTTACATGTGAAAGAGTAAAGTCAGTCCCTGACTCTTACCAGATGTGCATTGTTCTATGTGGAATAAGCAAACTAGAATCATGACTTCTAACACTCTGCTTTCATGTTTGGGAAGAGTTATGTTTTCTCTCCTCTTCTGATGTCTCTTTAATAAATATGTGGTCATTATTTGTCCTGGGAAGTGGCACTTTGGGCCACCTCTCAACCTTCTCCATGATTTATGTTGCAAACAATTTCTCTGTCCCATGTCTGTTGCTGTACTCTCTTGTCGACTGAATCCTATTCTTGTGAATCAATGAAGATGTGCTGGAGACAGTTTTTGTTTTATTACTCAATTATATTATATATGTATTTCAGTGAAATGTCAACCCATCAACAGAGGATGATGTTAAAAATTATCCAAATAAATAGTTTTCTATTTCTTTTAATCAGATCTAGTCCCATCAGTTGAATGACAGTAAGATTGCCTGTGGTTAAAACTCAGAAGTGTTCTTGTCCCTCCTACCTTGTAACAGGCATTAATGTTCGCAGTTCCCTTGGGGGAAACATTGTACCCATGTTTATTTTTGTAGAAATAGCAGCAAATGTCTTGAGCCTTGTCTCTTCTTGTTTGATCCTCAGAATTGTACCCGTTGTTTCTTCTCAGTTGACCCAAAAACAGGTCTAGCTTATCATCCCTTGCTAACTGTACCCTAGACAACAGAATGAATGGATTTCAGGCTAGCCAATACTACTAGGTATGTCCTTTCTTCACATGACCCAGTGTAAGAGCTTCTGCCAACATAACATTGCTTTCGTGTTATTTCCATAGAGTGGCAGATAGATCTGCCTCAGAACCAGGCGATTCCCTGGGAATTCTGAAGGAGAGAGTGTATGTGTGAGGGTGCAAGTGTTGGGTATGTATGTGTGTTCCGTCTGTTGTCAGAGGGGCAGCAAGGCAGAAAGCAGCTTCTCTGAACATACCAAGAATTATTCTGGACCTGACCTGGGACATGTCTGTCTCTCCCCTACAAGACCCCAAGCACTCCTAGATGGGAACCCTAAAGCTTTGACTTCTGGTCCCTCTACCCCTACAATTCATGAAACGAAAGGACCTGCTGTTCTGTGTTCACAGAAGGGGTCATGGCTGGGAGTGCCATTTTTAACAGCAGCATCTCATAGGCTGGGTGCTCTGTGGACAAGGCCATTTTTATAGCGACTCTTCCTGTATCTCCTTTAGGAATTAATATCACCATCAGTGGCATCTGCAGAAGCGAGTTTTGAGCATCTCCACCAGGGCAGCCCTGCTGGCTTCAGCTACTATCCTTTCCCTTCCCTTCCCTGAACCACTGCCAGGTATCCATCTCATGCAAGTCTTAGGTGTGGTCATCACTTGGTGGTCATCACAGCCCTACTGGGTATTGAGAAGGAAGGGGTCTCCTCCTCTGAGGGCTCAGACCTCAGCAGCTCTCCTCTGCAAGCTACACTGAGGTTAGAGCCTAAGCTGCAGATAGAGCTTTGCCAGCCAGGGTCTTAGCTCCTCTGCTGGCTTTTAGCAGCTACTGAGTCATAGGTAACTGATGGTGAATGAGGAGATGCAGGACCACAGACCAGAGGCCAGAAATGACATGCCTCTTTCAGATGCACATCTTACGAAGAAAGATAAAGCAGCTGCAGGGCCCCTATAAATCTTTTTTTTTTTTTTTTTTGGTCATGGGGCTTTTACTCTGCACCTGGGCACTGTCCCTGAATTTTTGTGCTCAAGGCTGACATTCTACCACTTTCAGCCACAGCTCCACTTCCAATTTTCTAGTGGTGAATTAGAGATAAGAGTCTCACAGACTTTCCTGCCTCAGATCTCAGCCTCTTGAGTAGCAGGATTATAGTTGTGAGCTACCAGCATCCAGATCCTGTAAGTCTTCTAATTCAACATGCTGGGGTTTCCCCCCCCCAAACTAATTGTCAAACGTAATTTTTTCAGTCAGAGACCCTATCTTCCCCATGTGCTTACCTTCCTCTCAGTGCTTACAAATGTTTCCCTAACACAGCTGTGAACAATGGAAGGGCCCTGTTAGATGGGGCCAGTTCAAGGAGCTAGGGAAAAATCAAGACTTCTAGGAAGGCCCTAGAGAGACCCCCAGAGCATCTTGCACTGAGCCATACTCCACATGAGTGGTCTCCAGGAACATGCCCCCTCTATTGCCAAGTACTCAGCCTATGCAGGCTGCAGGCCAGGTACCAAGATGACCATGTCGGCCTACTCCCTTTGCACAGCAGCCCAGGTGTGTGTGTTTGTTGATCCATTTCCTCATGGTCAGAGTGTACAGGTGACTGCTGTGTGTGTGTGGTGTCACTCACTCATCCCATGGCTTTTCAGTGGCCTCAGTAGCCCTGATGAGCACTTGGTACTTGTCTGTCTGGCCCCTGTTCTTAGACTGTCTCATCCTAAATACTGTAAGAGTCCCTTATAAACTCCCTTTAGAATAGCCAGTCTATGCACCCTGCCATGCTTGGGGTTCAGGAGGTAAATTCTACAGGTGGGCTATCATTTACTTAAGGTGTATTCTGGCTTTGGCAGAGCCCAGTTCTAGTCACTAGGCAGTATACCTGTACAAAGAGTATTTGTAGAGGAAGTTACTGGGTTGAAGGTCATAAATATTTTCATTCTAGAATCTAGGTAGCCTGTGATCTCCTGACCACACCCCATATCCCTTAGACTGCCTTTAGTTACACTCAGTAAGTCAGTTCCTTGATAGCCTTTGGACAAGGCTACTCCATTCCCTGCTGAATTCGGCAGGAGCAAAGCCAAGCCCCGAGCTGGACCCAAGGCCCATGTTATCTAACCTGTTCTGCCATTTTTATTGATCTAGGCGGGATTAAGGACATTGCACGACATTGGGCCAGAAATCCGGCGTGCTATATCCTGTGATTTGCAAGATGATGAGCCAGAAGAAACAAAACGAGAAGAAGAAGATGTATTCAAAGTAATTATTTCACGCCTAGCTATACACTGGCCACCTGGAAGTAGCGGGACAGGACTGTAGTTGGGGCAGTGACAGCCCATAGAGGAGTCTAGAGAACGCAGAGAAGCCACAGGGTCTAGAAGAGCTTTCACACTGTGCCCTCTCCTCCCTTTGCCAGTCACCGGCACCTCTTCTGAGATAGGCCAGCTCCTTCTCTGCTCCTGATTTTTAGCTTCTGAGGAGCTTGGCCATAGATACTGACCAGTGTAGAGGGATATCCTGGGTCTTTCTAGAAGCTGCCTACACTCTCTTCCTTCTCTGGACCAGCTCCTTGATCTACCAGTCAACCCTCAGCCCCAAGCCTAGAGTGTATCTACTGCCCCACCTTGCGGCTGCCCATCACCCCAACTGGTCATAAATCACCTCAGTTTACAGCAACTGAAGAGTATAGTTGAGTAAGAGCAGACAGTTTGCTCCCCAGCTCAAGAATCAGTAACCTTCCTCATTTCAGAGGGACCAACTAACCATATGATACATTCACCTGACCACTGAGACATTCAGATGACATTATAGGGATCGTATGGAGCTTACCTAGAATTTGTTTATTCATGTAGAAAAAAAATTACCTAACATGGCTAGACTGCATCAAATACTTGTTAAATTACCTGGTGTTGTCTCCCATTATTTTGCAGAGAAATGGTGCCCTGCTTGGAAACCATGTCAATCATGTTAATAGTGATAGGAGAGATTCCCTTCAGCAGACCAATACCACCCACCGTCCCCTGCATGTCCAAAGGCCTTCAATTCCACCTGCAAGTGATACTGAGAAACCGCTGTTTCCTCCAGCAGGAAATTCGGTGTGTCATAACCATCATAACCATAATTCCATAGGAAAGCAAGTTCCCACTTCAACAAATGCCAATCTCAATAATGCCAATATGTCCAAAGCTGCCCATGGAAAACGGCCCAGCATTGGAAATCTTGAGCATGTGTCTGAAAATGGGCATCATTCCTCCCATCAGCATGATCGGGAGTCTCAAAGAAGGTCCAGTATTAAAAGGTAACCTTTAAAATGTGTTTATGCTGGTAATATAGTGTCTGCCTGTGTCAAATCTGCCCTGGGAAGCAAGGCGAGTCTCTCTCCCTGTGCTCTGGCACATGGAAAAGATTCCCTGTAGACATCTGCACTAGAACCTTTGAGTCCACTGAGATCACCTGCCATCCAATACCCTGCTGTATTGAGGGTCTCTTAAAACAACAACCACAGAATCCCCCCTTCCCAGTTAGTGCTACATACTGTGTGCCAGGAGTTAGTGAATTTCTTTGTAAAGGACTAGAGAGCAAATATTTTAGGCTTTGAGAACCACATAGTATCTCTTGCATCCTCTCTTCCCTACCACCCTACCACTGCAGGACAAAAGTAAGTAGAGACCATATTTAAGTGAGCAGATTCTCATGTGTGTCCCTAAAAAGCTGTATGCATGGATGATGAAACTTGAACTTTTATGTATTCACATAGGATGAAATTATTTTCTTCTTTTGATGATTTTTTCAGTCCTTTATATAAACTGTCCGTATTACACAGGTCCTACAAAAGCATATTTAGCCAGCCCCCCTCAAATAGGTAGCCTATTATCTGCACTTTAAATGCTGTTGAAAAATCTTTAACTTGTATCTTCTCCCTCCCATCTTATGCCTTTCCTGGATAGAACCCGCTATTATGAAACTTACATTAGGTATGTGATGATTGCCTGTTTTTAATGTTCTGTCCGGTTACCAGCTTGCCTCTCTGATTGCTGAGGAATAGAACAATTTCTTTGAGCCAAATAGCTTGATGGGTTTTCATACTTCAGGACTGTGGCCTCAGGGATCAGAGACCATTGTTTGTTTGTTTGTTTTGGGGGTCTGATCATGGGGCCTGAACTCTGGGCCTGGGCACTGTCCCTCAGCTCTTCAGCTCAAGGTTAGCACTCTACCAATTGAGCCACAGCGCCACTTCCAGCTTTTTTCTTTTTGCTTATGTGGTGCTGAGGAATCGAACCCAGTGCCTCATGCATGCAAGGCAAGCGCTCTACCACTGAGCCACCTTCCCAGCCCCAGAGACCATTGTTTCTTTCTAACCAAAGAGCCCACCCAGTCCATATCTTTGTAGACTCTTGCCATCCAAGGGCTGGTAGGCATGTCCCAGACCTGCCCCAGGTGTGTGGAGCTGGGCAACTCAGGCTGCTTTAGAAGGATCAGGATTCTTGTACCAGCTTAGGGCTTAGGAAGAGCATGACCTAGATCTCCATCTTGTTTCTCCCTGGGCCCAAGCTCCCCGCCCCCGCTGTGTGTGTAATGTGTTCCACTGCATGTGTTCTACCCTAGGTCAAATTGTGGGCAAAGATGATTATTTTTGTTTGAAACAGGGATGAATAAATCTTTTGGTTTTATTACGTCTAATAAGGTCAGGAGCTCCTGAGGTACACTAAGGAAGCAGGCTCCTCCTTTGGAAAGAAGGCTGATGTCACTGAGCCTGCTGGTTCTCTTGAGGCTCAAGTCCAGGAGGAGTTTCTTTCAGGGAGATGATGTGCCAGCCCTGGAGCAAGACAGCCTTTGGCTTCCAGGAGACACTTTCCATGAGTACCTCCTGTGATATGGTTTCCAGAGCTCCTTTGCCAGCCAGCTTTGATAAAGTGGAGTCAGCTGGAAGGAGGTCTATGTCCCAGATTCTGAGGTCACCTTGGATGGAGCTGGGGCAAAGTGTGATTGGTGGGAGGAGAGCAAGATCTTTTCCCAGGACTGCTGACCACTATGTGCAGTGCTACAAGTCCTTCTTGCTGTTCTCCGAATTTGATTTGTGCCTGAGGCTCCAAGGCTTCTGAAAAAAGTGTCTTGGCCAAGCATTGCTCTGGATACTTACAGAGACACCCTGTCCCCAGCATTATTGCCAGGGGCCTAAACAAGTCTCATGATGTGTGGGGAGAAGCAGAAGCTCCTTGGAGGGCTGAGTGCTGTGTGCCATCCCTGCCCCACAGTCTCTCAGTTCTATCTCCCAACCACAGGTCTGACTCAGGAGATGAGCAGCTCCCAACGATCTGCCGGGAAGACCCCGAGATCCATGGCTACTTCAGGGACCCCCGCTGCTTGGGGGAGCAGGAGTATTTCAGTAGTGAGGAGTACTGTGAAGATGACAGCTCTCCTACCTGGAGCAGGTGAGGAGCTCAAGAGCCTCCCCTCCATCCCTCCTCAGTCTGCTCAGGGAGCCAGGATTTCCTCTGAAAAGCAAATCAAGAGCCTAAGCTCCAGGCCAGGGACAATGGGGTCCACAGAGGGAATGGAGCCTGTGTTCTCATATCTGCTGCCTTATTAAGTGCCTCTGAGACCCTTCAGTAAGAGCTTTTTG
>NW_012267348.1:3565480-3593671 GCF_000151885.1 Dipodomys ordii | reverse complement strand
TTCCCTTCCCCTCCACAAATTATACCAACATCAAATATAGTGAAAGCAGGGGTTAAACCGTGGGGGAGGGACATACAAAGCAACAAAGAAATCATCTTATAAATATGTTAGAAACAATCGCATGAAAGACAAAACATTTGAATACTTATCTTGGGGTAGGTCATGGGGCTTGAACTCCGGGCCTGGGTGCCATCCCTCAGCTCTTCAGCTTAAAGTGAGCGCTCTACCACTTGAGACACAGGACCACTGCCAACCGGGCCTTTAAAATAAAAAATCAGATCCCCATCTTCTGAGACATGAGAGGGTTTTTGTTGTTGTTGTTGTTTAAACTAGGGAGATAATTACCTGAGGCTGTATTTGCGTAAAGGCTCAGTCAGCCTGTAGTTCAGCTGGAGTCTCCATGCGCAGGCCCCGCTCCCATCTCCCATCAAGGTACTTCTGTGGAGAATGAGAGATCAAGAAGCCAACTAAACTATTGTCTCACCACCTCACCAAGACCTGAGGCTCCTGAATCTTAAGTGGCCCCCTTTGCCCCCAGGAGTGAACTAAACTCGTTCCCACTTAGTTGGTCCTTCCCTCTACCTCCCTTGGACATCTGAATTTCACAACTACTGATTCTTAGCCAAATGGACCCTGTGTTCTACAGGAGTTTGCTACTCAGTGTCCACTGCTTAGAAGCCTTCAGCTATCCCTGTGGGCCTCATTGCACTCTCTTCAAGGACTTTGCTTTGTATGTCCTTCCTAGAATTGAAAAATGTGCCCCTGCCACCAAAAAGAAAAGCAAAAACCCACCCAGGGGAACCACTGCCTATTCCTCACTAGCCTAGTTCCTATCTGCTCTCCAGACTGCATTTTGTATGTATAATTATGGTATTCCCTGCGCTCTTTGGGAGTGGAAACTGTATCCCTGTGAGCAGCCTGGCACCTGGCAGAGGGCAGACTGCCAGGCAAGTCACTAGGAGATGACATTCAAGATGACAAGCTTCATGTCCCTGTGATCACATCTGCCCTGGGCCTGCAGCTGGCCCAGGAAGGGAAAAGACCAGCACATCACTCACCATAGGCCTCCATCCCTGAGCTTTCTTGTGCTCTACATCTGGAATCTTCCATGAAATACAACTGTCTTGTTCTCCACTAATCCTACTGAATGCATTGGGGTGGGGGTGGGGATGGGGAAGGGGGGCTGAGGGTGGGAGGGGTTGGGGTGGGGGTCTTCCTGGGAGTCTACAGACGTGTTGCCCATAATCTCACATGCACCTTCTCTTTGGCCCTTTCTGACCACCAGGCAAAACTACAGCTACTACAACAGGTACCAAGGCAGCACCATGGACTTTGAGAGGCCCCGAGGCTACCATCACCCCCAAGGCTTCTTGGATGATGATGACTTTCCCATTGGCTATGACTCACGGAGATCTCCAAGGCGACGCCTACTACCTCCCACCCCGACATGTGAGGCTAGATTTCTTATTGGGGGGTAGATTCTTCCAGATAACACTGTGCCTGTCTCCCCATCCCACAGAGGTATATGATAGAGAGATTTGCCATGCCATGTTACATCTTCAAGACCATTCCCTAGGTGGGCAGTACATGGACTTTCCTTTCCCTGACATCCATATGCCCTGCCATGGAGTAAAAACCATATTAGCACTGTTTTTGGCTCTTTTGGAGCTCAAGTAGAGTCAGTTTGTGACCCTAAAATTGCCCCATGCACACAACTGAGAAGCGGCTTTTTGTGTGTATGATACTTACCTTTGAACCTGGGTGTGTCCTGAAAGATAGGAGAGACATAGTATACTTTTGATGTGCATAGCTGTGCCCCATTCCATGATGAAGAAATAAAATGAGCTCAAGCCCAAGCCAGACTTGCCCCCAGGCCTGTCTTACATGTAAACCCCTGCCTCTCTGGAGCCCTTGGGAGATCTTAGTGTCCATCTCTCTTTTGTCCCCAAAGGGCTTATCCTTCCATTCTGCTTTCCTCCCTCTCCCTCATCTTTGCCTCAGGTCTTTCAAAACTCTGAACTGACAGGACAGGTTTTGGCCCTTCTAGGATAGTGGGACCAGAGACTCTTTCCTGCTGAGGGTAGGGGGGTGGGGGCTCCCCTGCCTTCCTCCTTCATCAGTGTTACGACTTGCACTGGCAGATTCTGATCATCCTAAGCAAAGAACTCAGGGCAGGGAAAGAAGTGTAGCTGTGGTTCCTGCCAGTTCCTTCTGGCTGGGCAGTTTAATTCTGCAGAAGTGTGGTCATTTTGGTGATGATTAAAGAGCATCCATTTCTGATGTCTCTGGAGAATGAAGTTTAATTTTGAGCAGGACTCTTAATTTGCAACCAAAAACAGCCAAGATACAGTGGCTCCTGACTCTGCCTACCACCCACACAGTAAGAAGTATGGTGCTTGGAGCCCCATGCCTTACTCCAGCTGTCCTGGCCTGCGGGGTTGTGGAATCAGACCCATTTCCATAGTTAATATTTAATTGGACAGCCTCAAACACTTACTGCTGAATGGAGCTATTCCATTCCCCATAAATATTAGATGAAGGATGTACAGATTAAGAACAGAAAGGCCCCCTGCCTTTGTGATCCCCCTACCCCCAAACCCCCATATTCCTCTGCCACCATCCCCAACCCAGCCAGTACTCAATCCTGGCTGGGTAGAACCAGTCACCTGCTTCATCCGGAAGGGGGTTAGCTTTTCTATGGGGGCAGCTCAGAGCATGTGCAGGGAGAATGTTTAACTGTGGTCTCAGTATCCTTAGCCACAGTGGGACAACTGCCTCTTCCAGAGACCATTGTGAAGAGATCACCAGATGAGGGAGGCTGGAGGCTGGTTAAGACACAGAAGAACACTGTGCTTATGGGAGGCAGTGTTTTTTCCTGGCTCTGAACCCCTGGCTGGCCCCAGATCTTAGTTCCTAAACATGGCACTGGCAAGGAAAACTGGGTGGCACACAAGAGGAGATGTTCTAAGAAAGTCAGCTGTCTGTTTCACATGGGCACCTCAGGTGGGAGGTCCTAAAATGCCCCTCATTGAATACTGATACTCCCCAAGGCAGGAATTATAGGCTTATGGGGTTTTTCTGGGGCTAGGAAATGTACTAAGCTTAGAAAACAGAGAACAAGGAAGGAAAAGTTAAAGTAGCTGCCACCTTGTAAAATACAAGTAAGATGCACTGAAGCCAACCCTGGTAAGGGTAAAGGGAAGTTTCCAGGAGGAAAAGCCTCTGGCTCTAACAAAGGGCCCCAGAATTCAGACTGATGTCCTGGGCCTGGTGTCCAATGAAGCTGCTAGTTGTGGGTTCCCTTGTCATCCTTATTCTGTGAGGATGGCTGTCAGCAGATGGTATGTACATAGAGCTGCTCTTTGCTTCTTCACTGCTAGGAGGCTTCGTATAAGAAAAGAAAAAGAAGCCAAGTACCAGTGTCTCATGCCTGTAATCATAGCTACTCAGGAGGCTGAGATCTGAGGATCACGGCTCAAAGCCAGCCCAGTCAGAAAAGTCTGTGAGACTTTTAAATAAACCACCAGAAAACTGGAAGTGGTGCTGTGGCTCAAGTGATAAGAGTGCTTGTCTTGAGCTGAAGAGCTCAGAGACAACGCCCAGGCCCACAACCAACAAAAAAGGAAAAGCGCAGAAAGGTGAACTCAACAATCCAGCAGATTTTATTTGGGAAGAAAACATGGGAAGGGCAACCAAATCTCCTGCAGCCCAGCTGAAGAGGAAATGGTGTACCTCCCATATAACTAGGGTCTCTTGATTAGGCAGAAAAAGTGAAGTCAGGCAGAGCAGATAGAAGTAGTATGAGATAGAGGCAGGATGGGAGAGCAGTCTTACCTTGAATAGAGGGTTTCAGGGTTTCAACGGCATCTGTGTCTGCCAGGGGCATCAGCACCAGACATGGACTTAGTCTCAGGCTCTCTTCTAGGACCAGCAGGTGCATTTGTTTAGGGGGAAGGGGAGGGGAGATGATCCAGTGGGATGGGCAGCAAGTGAATTCTAAGATATGGCTGTCAGGGGGAAAGGTGCGTGCTCTCAGTTTAAGTTATTCTCTATCACTTGGTCTTTCCCAGCAGAAGAATTTACTTATTGTCGGGATGAGCTGATGAGGACAAGAAGAATCCCTCCTTTTAAAATATAAGCACATAGGGCTGGGAAGGTGGCTCAGTGGTAGAGTGCTTGCCTTGTATGTATGAGGCCCTCGTTCAATTCCTCAGCACCACACAAGCAGAAAAAGCTGGAAGTGGCACTGTGGCTCAAGTGATAGAGGGCTAGCCTTGAGCTGAAGAACTAAGGGACAGCACCCAGGGCCAGAGTTCAGCTCCATGACCAACAATAAATAAATAAACAAATAAATAAATAAAAACATAGGCACAGAATGCCAGAAACACTTGATTGGGTAAAGCAAAAACGATATAGTCAGGAAATGTCAGATTGTAGAGTGACTCTTGTCCTTGTTCCCTGTCATGTGTCTAAATGCAGATTCACACTCAGCATCAAGTGTCCTATAGGCTATCTGAAAACAGGCAAACATTTAAAAGTAATTAATTAATTTTCACTTAAAAAAAATCTCTCAGTGGGGTACCAGTGACTCACCAGCTACTTAGGAGGCTGCGATTGGGAGAATAGTGGTTCAAGGCCAGTCTGGCCTTTTCAACCAATAGCTGGGTACAGTGGCACACCCCTGTCATCCCAGCTATGTGCAAGGCTGAGATCAGTTCCACACCAGACTAAACAGAAATCCACAATATTCTAGCTCAGTGGAAGAAACTGGGAATGGTGACACATGCCTGTCATCCTAGTTATAATAGGAAGTGAAATCGAAGTCCAGGTATATGCCTAGGCAGAAATCAAGACCCTATCTTGAAAATAATCAATTCAGGAGCTGGGAAGGTGGCTCAGTGGTAGAGCACTTACCTTGCATGCCTGAGGCCCTGGGTTCGATTCCTCAGCACCACATAAGCAAAAAGAAAAAAGCCGGAAGTGGCGCTGTGGCTCAAACGGTAGAGCGCTAGCCTTGAGCTGAAGAGCTGAGGGACAGCGCCCAGGCCCAGAGTTCAGGCCCCATGACCGGACCCAAAAAAAAATTAAAAAAATAATAATCAATTCAAAACAGGGCCTGGAGGCATGGCTTAATGGTATAGCGCCTGGCTAAGCACGCACAAGGCCTGGAGTACAGATAGTAGTGTCAAAACAGAAATCCTTCAGGTGAGATGCTTCCTTTGTCCTTTCCCCACCCCACACTTTCCCAGAGTTGAGGGTCCTCACTATGTACTTCCTTCTGAAATTCCATCATTTTGGGGGGGGGGTCCAGTCTTGGGGCCTGAACTCTGGGCCTGGGCGCTGTCCCTCAGCTCTTCAGCTCAAGGCTAGCGCTCTACCACTTGAGCCACAGCACCACTTCTGGCTTTTTTCTTTTTGCTTATGTGGTGCTCAGGAATCGAACCCAGAGCCTCATGCATGCAAGGCAAGCACTCTACCACTAAGCCACCTTCCCAGCCCATGAAATTCCATCTTTTGAACATACTGACTCCTAAGATGGTGCCCAAGGGCTTCCTCACAATGCACAATGTGCTTTCGCTTCTCAGCCCATCGGAGATCCTCCTTCAACTTCGAGTGCCTGCGCAGACAGAGCAGCCAGGAGGATGTTCCGCTGTCACCTGCGCTCCCCCACCGTGCCGCTCTGCCTCTGCACCTGATGCAGCAGCAGGTAAGCTGCCCTGGCTCTGACTGGACCCTGCCAGGCATGTGTCCTACCCCTTGGCTGCTGACGCCTAGAGGGAAGGAGAGAACTTTCACCTCCAGTTTGGTTCAGGCCTTGGATCAGCCCCAGAAGTATATCTTCTGGCCCTCATTTCTCAAGAGCTCCACAGGAGGAGAGCAAGGCCAGCTCCTAAACCTCTTATTCCCCATAACTTTTCTAGAGTGGAAGACAGGTCTTGATACTTTGCAAGCCCCAGGGAAATAGAACCATTTGCCAGATTCCTAATAATTGCTGCTTTTTTTGTTCTGGGAATGAGAAGAAGTTCCTCTGTCAACTGCTTACAGGCTCTGTGGATGGACCTTGTGGTGATTGGAATGAGTCAGAGGAGCCATCTGCCCACAAGGAGGGCAGCTGGGTGGGAGGCAGCCTGTGACCCAGAGTGCACTTACCAAGGGCTCTGTCTCAACAATAAGAATATGGTTCTTTTAGCCAGGCACTAGTGGCTCATGCCTGTAATCCTAGCTACTCAGGAGGATTAGATCTGAGGATCGAGGTTCAAAGCCAGCCCAAGCAGGAAGGTCGATGAGACTCTTATTTCCACTTATCCACCAGAAAACCAGAAGTGGCGCTGTAGCTCAAGTTGTAGAGCAGTTGCCTTGAGCTGAAGAGCTCAGGGACACTGCCCATGCACAGAGTCCAATCCCCACAACCCACCAACCAAACAAAAAGAATATGGTTCTTTTCTGGCAGGGGAGGGGGATGGGAGGGCAGAGATGGTAAGGCGAAACAAAGGAGGAGGCAACAATGCTTGATAAAATGTACTCATTACCTTGCCCATGTAATTGTAACCCCTGTGTAGGGTTTTTCACAATAAAAAACTTATTAATAAAAAATCTTTAAAAAATTTATTATCTTTAAGTACTTGTACAAAGGAGATGCCATTTAAAACAGTTTATGAGTACAGTGCATCTTGATCAGTGTCCCTTTTCAATATTCTCACCCATCCCTCCCAACCTGCCCCTTGTTTTTAATTTTGTAGGATAAACATTAAATTTTTTATTTTTTAAATTTCATTGTGCAGATGATGTGCAGAGGGGTTACCATTCATGACTCAGGTAGTGAGTAGATTTCCTTTTGTACAGTGTCACCCTTTCCCTCATTCTCTTCCAGTGTTTCTCCTCCCAATTTCCCATCCCCCAAAATTATACAGTTCATTTCCAACATAGTGTCTAGTGTTTCATTGATGAATTGCTTCACCCTTTGTCATATTGTACCTGTGCTTCCCCTTCTACTCCCCAACTCAGACAAACTTATATACAAGACAAGGGGTACAGCAATTTAAAATAAAAGCGTCAGAGGGAAAAGGAAAACAAAAAAGGAAAGAAGAAAAGAAAAAAGAACTGCAAACAGTATAATTCAAAACCCCTTCCATTTCTTAGAGTTTGTCTCAATAATCATCATTTATATGATTATTATTTTATATGATTATAGATGCACATCGCTATTGAGCCCTCCAATCCTCTCCTAAGGAAGTCCTCCTTTGGTCTCACTGTGTGACTGCTTAGATTGCAAAACGTTAAATTCTTACTGCATTCTCCCCACCCCGCTTCATTTGTCTGCCCCTCTCCTAGTGCCCCTACCCCACCCCTTTCAAGTGCCCATTTCCTGATGTTCATTTTGTTGAACTCTGCCTTTGCCTTTCTAAGGAATTGTACTATTTGTGTTCTCTCTTGAATCTACCATATTTCAGTTGATATATTAGGTGGTATGCAAGTGTATACAGATATATTAACTGATTCAGAAATGTTGTCTGTCTGTGTATGCTGGGTTGGGGTGCATGGTCAAGGAGAATGCCATGTATCAGCACACATCCAGTCAACTGGCAGAGCCAAGAGCCTGCAAGGTTCTAACCCTGTCATCTTAGAAACATAAATGACCATGTCAGATCTCCCTGCCAGTTTTTACTTTTCTGGAGAGAGAGAGGGCGGGGAGAGAGAGAGGGGAGAGAAGGGAGAGAGGGGAGAGAGAAAGTGTGTGTACAGGGTTTAAACTTATGTCCTCAAGCTCTTCACTCAGCTTTTGTACACATGGCTGGCATTCTATCACTTGAACCACACTTCCAGTCCTGACCTTTTCTGGTAATTGGACAGAAAAGTCTCACAGATTTGTCTGCCAGGGATGACTTTGAACCTCAGTTTTCAGATCTCAGCCTCCTGAGTGGCTAGAATAACAGGCTTGAATAATTGGCACCAATTCTACCTCTAAGTTTAATGTTGATTTGTACTTAGGTTGTGTGTCAACATGAAAGGAAGATAAACCTTTAGAAGGACCAGGCTAACAGAGGTTGTTGAGCTGTTGGCACAGACTTACCTCAGCATCCCTCTCTGCAAAGTGGGCATCCTGAGGTGCATCTGCCACCGTGGAAGTGTGGGAAGTAAGGCTCATGCCCAGTGCCTCTTGAATATAGGATATTCTGCACTAAAGTAAAAAGATTCAGCTGTTTTCCTGCATAAGCTAGAATCCTCATGTTTCCCCTGAACATACTTCCTTATTGAAATTTCTTATTGAATACCCTGGGTGGTGTGTTCATACACTAGCTTGCTTATTTTCCTGATCGTCCATCCTTCTGAAGCAGCTGCATGATTTAGCCAGTGAAAACTCCAAGCACACAGTTCTAGGAGATGCATTTTGGCTTTAGGGGAAAAGGAAACCTAGTCTGTTGGGAAACCAGCGCTGCCCTGCCAGCTCACTGAACAGCACTGTGAAGGCTGCTCCTGAACAGCAGCCACATGCAGTGATTGGTCTGTTTAAAGAGGCCTGAGGCCCAGACCTCTGAGGATCACATTCTGCCCATTCTCCCCTCTCTCCTTAGATCATGGCAGTTGCAGGCCTTGATTCCAGTAAAGCCCAGAAGTACTCACCAAGCCACTCAACCCGGTCATGGGTCACCCCTCCCGCAACCCCGCCATACCAGGACTGGACCCCGTGCTACACACCCTTGATTCAGGTGGATCGGTCAGAGTCACTGGACCAGGTCAATGGCAGCCTGCCGTCCCTGCACCGCAGCTCCTGGTACACAGATGAGCCAGACATCTCCTATCGGACTTTCACTCCAGCCAGCCTGACTGTCCCCAGCAGCTTCAGAAACAAAAACAGTGACAAGCAGAGGAGCGCAGACAGCTTGGTGGAGGCAGTGAGTATGGCTCTTGGCCACAGGAGGACGATGGGGGACCCATGGGCAGCATGGTGGAACAATGGAGGGCCAACCACACGCAGAGAAACATGATAGTGATGTGGGTGAGCCCTGGAGCCAGGCTGCCTTAGGTTGGTGCTTCTTCACAGCGGAAGTAGTCTTTAGGGTCCAAATGAAAACTGCCCACCACACTTAGTCTAAATCAATGAACTGTACTGCTATTCTGTGCTCAGTAGCTGGCATTACCTATGTGTGCCACAATTCGCTGGTGTTTTTCACTCCTGCTGGTCCGTGTGGAGCGTTTTGGTCCATGCCATTTTTCAGAGCTGAGGCCCTTTACAGTTAGTGTCATGTCTGAGGTCTAGTAGTACAGTGGGGCTGAGTCACATTGCTGTGAGTACTTAAGTCCACCCCGCCCCCTCCCCCTCCCCACCCCACCAGGCCCCAAGCCTTCTATTGTTAATGTCACTAATTCTTTTTCCTGTGCAGGTCCTGATATCAGAAGGCTTGGGACGCTACGCAAGGGACCCAAAATTTGTGTCAGCCACAAAACATGAAATCGCCGATGCCTGTGACCTAACCATCGATGAGATGGAGAGTGCTGCCAGCACGTTGCTCAATGGGAATGTGTGTCCTCGAGCCAACGGGGACGCGGGCCCTGGCGCACATCGGCAGGACTACGAACTCCAGGACTTTGGTCCCGGCTACAGTGATGAGGAGCCAGAGCCCAGGCAAGAAGAGGAGGACCTGGCAGATGAAATGATCTGCATCACCTCCTTGTAGCCTCACAGGAAGGGCTAGGGAAAAGTGCCTCGCGGTTAGGAAAAGTTTAGGCACTAGTTGGGAGGAAATACTCAATGAGCTTTCCGTACAAGGGTGATCATGCCTCCAGGAAGCCATAAACCTGGTAGGAATAGGCTTCCAGGATCCCAGCAGAGCACACGTGTGCTCAGGCCCAGCTGCAGGAGACAGCAGGCGCAGCCACCTCCAGAGGATGAGTGAGCAAGGGCAGCCCAGCCCTGCCTGAAGGTCCAGATGGACTTCTGAGGAGTCCACCTCCGTGTCTCCCTCCACCCAGGGCACCTGTCAGCACAGTGGGGAAGGTGAAAGGTGATGACGATGACCACACCTGTGTCATTACCTCAGCCATCAGTATAGCATATCAGACACTCACCAGGCCCAGCATATCTATTTTTAAATCCCTCCCCCTGAAACACTGCTTCCTGGTTCCCGTTAAGCTATTCTGAAATACAATGTGTATTGGAACCCAGCTACCAGTGGTCATCTCGAGGGGGGGAGCAGGAGCTGATAGATAAGGTTTTCTGTTATGTGATGCCAGTTTACACAAGAGAACATCACTTGGATGGTCAGTTCTGACTGTCATGCTAAGGGCAGCTGTAAACTGGAATAATAATGCACTCGCAACCAGGTAAACTTAAGATACGCTAGTTTGTTTAAAATATAGATTTACTGTACATGACTTGTAACATACTACACTTTGTATTTGTAAAGAGATGGTCTATATTTTGTAATTATCGTACCGTATTTGAACTGCAGCAATATCCCTGGGTCCTAACAATTGTAGTTTCCCACCCAAATCTAGAAATGATTGGTATTTTTACTTGGGCTATACAGAAGTAGAAGAAATAGAGCCAATTCTCACTTCTTTAGTGAAAATTCTCGGGAGGGGGGGAGGGGGTAAAATTTTGAGTTCAACAGAACTTAACACACACTACAGAAATTTTTCTAAAGTATTTTGAGTCACTATAAACCTATCTTTACATAAGATATATAAGATGACTATTTTCAGTCTTTTCATTGGACGAAAGTTCTATGATTTTTTTATATTGTACCTTCTTGTTCACTAAGGGTTGCAACTGTTCTGGGTTTGCTTTTACTTTAAAAGTTACAGAGTAGGTCCAGCTGCCTACTCTTTACCCCAAGCATCTTATTGGTCTGGTTTTCTCAGTTGTCACAGTCTGGTTTTCTCAGTTGTCCACACAGGCTGTTTCTGCATCTGTTGTGAAAATAATCATGTAGGTAAATGAAGCATGTTCGTGCTCATCCCCCAGGGACTGGCAGTGTTGCTTGTCCTAAGAACGAAATGATGTTGGGAGGGGGTGGAGGGAGCATCATGGTGACCCATAAAGTTAGAATGTCAGGGTCTGTTCACATCATTCTGTTGCCTTTTATGAAACGTTGCTGTGCTATGTGTCCCCTATGATAGCTGTTATATGCAATTGAATGAGGGCTGAAGTTTTTAGAAGAGCACAGTTACTCCAACTGTGTGCTTCCCATTTGGGGCTCATTAAGATGGTCAAGGTTTCCTTTTCTGCTATTAGAATCGTACTGATGTCATCAAGTTACCACACAGGGATTCCCTGCAATGAAAAAAGACAGGTAATGACTTGGGTTCAAATTTTTTTTTACTACATAGACAACCTGTCAGCTTTTTTTTTTTTGTAAATAATACTTTGTTATGAAGACCTCACAGACCTCTTCGTAAGACATTCTTACTCAGATCCAGGCAAAAATACTTCAAGGTTTGTAAATGACTATTTCCTGACATAAAGCCTTTTTTAAAAAAATTAAAACATTCTTCAGAATAAAAGTGTGTAATAATTTCCTTGTATTCAGGAGCTCTCCTCGCAGAGTTGGCTTTGCCAGGGAGAGCTTCCAGGGGGCAGGTGTTCTTGGGGCAGCTCTGTAATCAGGTAGCTTTTTTGTTCTCCAGCTTCTTCATGGTAACTTAACTCAGCTGCAGAGAGCACTGCTTCTCCTAAAGGGCTAATCCACCATCAACATTACCTTGGACTGTGTGGCTTAACATCATCAGGCCAAACCCACCAGCCCACACTGTGTTCTGGGATAGGCACTGAGCTTTTCTGAAGTCATTCCTGAATCACTGGTGGGTTTACAGGCTGTGCCACTTCTGGGTATCTGTCTACTTTAAGTCTAATTCAACTTCTCACCTTACATTAAATGTCTCTTTGTAAGAAAAATTTGGAGTTGTAGAGCATGATTTGTTCCCCTTGCTTTAGGAAGAGGTTTTAAAACTGAATTTCTCTACTGTTTTGCTTTTCCCTCCCTACCCCCCCAAATGATTGTATCCACAGAAATAGCATATTTGGTTTAATCTTGTTTATAATATACCTTGAGGTAGAAAGGACTACTATGAGTTAACTGCCAGTCAACAGTGAGAACCTCATTAGGAATCATTTCTGTTCAATGTGTGGCCAGTTTCCATTCAGATAGCTGGACCTTGCTTAGCCAGGGTCTCCTTTCCTGTTGCATTACAGAGTATGCTGCAGGCTGGGATGAGCAGGTCTCAAGGTTATGGTGGTCCTGCTCTTAAAAGAAGCCAGAGTGGTTTATTTTAAATAGTGTTCTTTTTCACAGTCTAAAGTGTCTTTGCCAATTGCATTTTTAATTTTTTTTTATTTTCTTGTAAGGATGCTGTACAGAGAGGTTGCAGTTACATCAGTAAGTTAATGAGTACATTTCTTGTGGCGAATTGTTACCCCCTCCTTTTTCTCCTACGATCCCTTCCTTCCCCTATCTCCCCCCACAACTGCATTTCTTTACCGTCTTTTCTTTTTAGGATGCGCAGCTTACTTGTAGAAACTGGTTCGCCACAAAGCTGATGCCACATGTACAGCCTCAACTCCCTCTCTGGCCCACCCAACTCTTAAACCGACTCCAGCCCTGCTGTTGTTTGTTGAAAGGTTATTTGGTCTCTCTCTTCTGGTACTGAGAAGGCAGGTGAAGTAGTCTGAAGACATCCTGGAGGGAACAGCCAGGGCCAATGTGCAGGGCATGTATTTTTTTCCTAATTTTTTAAAAGGTTAGAAAAAAAACAAAAACCTTTTTTTTTTTGGACAGTTGTGGGGCTTGAACTCTGAGCCTGGGCGCTGTCCCTCAGCTCTTCAGCTCAAGGCTAGTGCTCTACCAATTGAACCACAGTACTACTTCTGATTTTCTGAGTAGTTTATTGGAGATAAGAGTCTCATGGACTTTCGTGCCAGGCTGGCTTTGAACTGTGATCCTCAGATCTCAGCTTCCTGTGTAGCTAGGATTATAGGCATGAGCCACCAGCACCTGGCTGAAAACAAAACCTTTCTATTAGATCTGTCATATTGGTTTATCAGTGGAAATATGAAAAAACTTTTGGGCTACGGGGGTATTGTTTTGTTGGAGAGAAGACGTATTTGAATTTATGGAAATGATTCCAGGAGCTTCCCCCTGGATAGCACCTCCACCCCCTACTTCTAGGACTCACCCTTTCTGGCCTTGCTGGCGGTTACTCCCAGAGCCTCTCCATGGCCTGTCCTTCATTCTATCAGGCACAGCTGCTGCTGCTGCTGCAGTCAAGTAAACAGGTTTTTTCAATGCTGTGGGTTAAGTCAGGACTCTGGGCACATTTAGAACTTTCTGACCTTTTCAACCAGTTTTTGCAAAGCAGTTTTGTTTTGGGCAAGCTTTTGCCAAGGGGCCAAGCAGGTGAAGTCTACCTGATTCCCTATGAGACTAACGTGAGTGGATCCTGTTTGCACACTACTTTGTAGAGCGAATGAGCACTACAGCCGACAGTGCTCACCCCCTGGATGAAAAGCTCCCCACTCAGCAGTGGAACTTCCAGCTCGCCTGTGTGCATTTAGCATTGTGAGGGTCCTACGTTCATATCTGTCATTTAGCCTGCAGCTGGAAATGGGAGGAGCCATGCTGGCCATTCAGAAACCCCATTCAGACCACAGCAATTTTCTGCTGGACTTGAGTTCTTGACACATGACACTCGTTTCTTGTCTTCTGAAACATTTCCTTGTGTGGCTGTCTTTGATAAGGCAGAACAGGCCTCAGTACATGAAAATGGGAGACGGGCCTGGTTGCAAGTAGGCAGCATGGTGGGCAGGTTATTATTAAGTTGGTTTATCTTAAATTATACTGCTGGTCTGAATCAGCCATTGCCTCAGAGTCTGAGATACCGAGCACATAGAGATGGTGGAACTGTCACCTGCGCCATCTATATCCATCCACAGTCCTCTTACACATACCTCACCTTTTACTTCTTACCCCTTCCTGGACTCTGCACCCTCTGGAGGGAGGGTGGCATGTGGTCTTCAGAGCAGTGTGGCTGGGACCCAAGCCCTCCATTATTCCTGTACCACTATGGGTGTCTCCAAAACCTAGAGGATGGACAGCAGTGACCAGTTGCCATGGACCAGGTCGAGGACCTGCTCTAGAAGACTCTTGGCAGACCTACAATTTAGTTTTTTAACCATCTCTTGGAACAGGAAAAAAACAAGATACAGGTAAAACAAGATCTACCTAAAGTTTTTAAAGAAGTGTAATAGTTTCCTATTACACTTTATTAGTATGCTTATAAGCATAATAAAGTATTTCTGGAAGGTTTTCCTCAGAAATTTCCATTGTGGCCATGGAACCTCCAACATCTGCAAGTTTCCTCAACCTACCCCATCTTTGATGCCTAGAGTTCTTGGTGGTCTCCCCGCCTTGTTCTGGGTCCAGCACTGGGGATAGGTTTCCATGTGGCAATTTGTTTCAGTTCTCTGCTATAGATGGTGGGTTTGGACATCTTCAGAAAGCCCAACCCAAAATTCATTTTACTTTTAATCTCTTGTAAGAACAATTGTGATAAGGTGTGTCCATTTAAAAATAAGTTACTATATTACCAAACTCATAAGTTACCTATCAAAGAGCTTTCGTAAATGTTGTTTGTATGATTTCTCCCCCTGGAAACTCAAATCTTCATTGATATATTTTGCTGTCAGTTGTATTTTGCTGCTTTCCATCAGTACCAGTGCCATCCTGTCTGTTCCCATGGATGTCTAGAGAATAAACTAGCTCTGTCTACTGGGCTGCTTCCCAGGGCCTCTGGAAAAGGTCATGAGGGACTTGCTGCCCCCATGTGGAGAGGGGACCAGGTATGTGGGGTTGGCTCTTGGATTTGTGGGTTTTTTTGTTTGTTTTGCCAGTCTTGGGGCTTGAACTCGGCCTGGGCACTATCCTTGAGCCTCTCTGTGCTCAAGGTAAGTGTTCCGCCACAGCACTAGCCACAGCACCACTTCTGGCTTTTTCTGGTTATGTGGTACTGAGGAATTGAATCCAGGGCTTCATGCATACTAGGCAAGCACTCTACCACTAAGCCACATTTCTAGCTCTTTTTAAAAAATTTTATTGATTGATTGCTGGTCCTTTGGATTGAACTCAGGGATTAGGTGCTGTCCCTGAGCTTTTTTTTTTTTTTTTTTTCCGGCTGTGGGGCTTGAACTCTGGGCCTGGGCACTGTCTCTCAGCATTTCAGCTCAAGGCTAGCGCTCTACCACTTGAGCCACAGCGCCACTTCCGGATTTGGTGTTTTAAAATGGTTTAATCATGAAACCTTTGCTAGTGAGGCCCTCCTTGAACAGGTTCAGGAGGCTCCTCTTAGATACTCAAGTAAAACTAGAACCCTACAGTCCCCTGACAGAGCCCTTGTACCAGGCTCACTTAGAGAAAGTGAATGAAGAGACAGATGAGAGGAAAGCCCAGATTTCCTCCACCTGGGGCAATTGTGCAGCCCAAACCAAGCTTACTCTGGCATGGCTCTTGGCCTGACTAAATAAAGCTTGCCGCTTGAGAGGAGGATGCCGTTTCTGTGAGGAACCCAGTGTGGTCTCAAAGACCCATCTCAAGGGCTGGCTTTAGAAAATGTTCAAGGCAGCAGGACCCTGAAGGCCAGGTGGACATGGTCAAGGACATGGCCAGGGTTAACCCTCTTCTACTGAGCTCCCTTCCCCTTGCTGTCCCCTCAGGAGGTGCAGAGGAGGGGCTCACAGAGGAAACGCTGAGCAAAGTGCTGATCAGTACTGGTCTCATTTCCTAAAACATGATCCAGATAGTCCTGAGTTGATATTCCAGACAGTCTGAAGCAAAGGCATTTGGAGTAAAGGCTGTGCCGGGTAGTCCTCTTGGCTTCTCTAGTCATTGTCAGGCAGTAGCTGCCTTAGCGCTGGGTAGCTAAGGTCTTGGGCTTGTAGACAGGGACATCCTTGTCCCAGAGTACAGGCTGTCCCTTAATAATGTCAGCTGCTTTTTCTGCAATCATGATTGTGGGGGCGTTCAGGTTGCCACTGACAATGCTGGGCATGATAGAGGCATCGATGACCCTGAGGTTTTCTACTCCAAGAACCCTGGTCTGTGGATCTACCACGGCGGTGGGATCGGAAGGCTGACCCATCTTACACGTGCATGAGGGATGGTAGGCACTGTCAACTTTCGCCTGCACAAAGGCATCTATCTCTTTATCTGACTGGACGTGGCTGCCTGGCTGGATCTCTTCTCCCCGGAAGGGAGCCAGGGCTTCCTGCGCAAAAATTTCTCTGCTCAGCTTTATACAATGACGAAAGTCTTCAATATCGGTTTCTGTGGAGAAGAAGAGACAAGTGAGGCCCCCCTTCCTTTTATCAGGCTGGCCTACTAGAAGATTCACAGCATGGAGAGGCTCCACGAGTTGCTGGAGGCCAAAGTTCAGGGACATGGAAAACAGAACCACCATGTATTTGTCACCTGCCCATTGGTGGTTAGATGACAACAGAGCCTGTTGGCGAGGCCCAGGCTGAATGAAGTCAGGAGTCTGACTCCTCTGGAACACAAGGATAAGAACCAAAGCTCTGCCACCATGGGAAGGTGAGTGCTCCATTCAATCAGGGGCAAGACTTGCCCAACAAGAAGTTCTTTCGGCTCCCTGAAAAGAAGCAGGCCCAGAAATATGACTTGCTTCTCAACTAGATCATGCTGGACTAAGTACCGGGAGATGCTATGGGGCATGCACAGGCCTGGCACTGACACCTTCTATAGACATCTCTGAAAGCCAAGCCTCTCTCTGCTTTGCAAAGTAAGTTTCCAAGTTGTTTTTGATGACTCAAGTGTCCAAGGGTAGAGTATCATGTTAGGAAATAGAGCCTAAAGCCATTCCTTCATTCCGGTCCAAGGCCAGGTCCAGGCCCAGAGGAGATGTAGGTAGCCATGGAATTACCTGTGGACAAGTAGTTGGGTTGGATCACAGGGTGATCCTGGGGGTTTGTACTTCTCAACTTGAGCCAGCCCACACTCGTGGCCCGCATGGGACCCACATGTACCTAAGAGGATCCAGAGAGAAAACAATGTCATCCATAGTGACCTCTATTAACTCCAACTCTCTCCCTGGCTTTCCTATGCGGTTGGACTCTGCATCCCTTTTTGGGCAGATGCACTTTAGCATGTGCCTGTATTTTAGCCCATCTCCACAAGTGATTAAAAACCATGTCAATGAATGGCTCCTCCCACCAAGCTTTATACTCTATTGCCTAAACCTTTCAGGGTGGCAATCCAGCCCTGTACATTTGCTTAGGTAGGACCTAACTCAGCAGTGACACATAGACTGACTTGCCAGGTTCTCCTTCCTCCCCTCTCAGACACTGAGCCACTGGAGGGCAGGAGACTGAAGGCCTTGCTACAGTGGGGAAGACACCAACACAAGGACAGAAAAGGCAGTATCCACAGCAGAGGCCTCTCGCTTACCTGATAAGCCTCCTGCTGGGTAGGGACCCGCCCATGGTCAATCACTTGGGATGGCAGGAAATGAAACTGGATGTCTGGATGGGGAACCCCAGGCCGGCTTCGAATGAACCCACCTGTTTCCAGATGGTTTGTGGCTCCTTCTCCTGAAGATCAGAAGAGGACAAGCAGAAGAGGCAGTCAGGGCATGGCAGGTAGGCTGGCTACTTCTGGTGTCCATCCTTAACCTTAGGCAGCCCCTTTCGTCTTTCTGGCCTTGATTCTAAGACCTAGCACCCAGCCCTGTCCATGGCTGTCCTCTTTTCCCCCTAGTGGTCTCCACTTAAGTGCTATAGCTTTAAACATCACCCATGTGCCAAATGGGGAGCATCAGCTCTGCCAGCTCTATGTTCCTATTGGCCATCCCACCGCTGAGCTCAAGGGGCAATAGTGTGAGCACCTTGAAATTTTTGCTCCTAGTGAATGAGGAAGTCTTCAAGGAATGGTCCCCTGGCAGAGGCAGAGCTGGCACTCACATGCTGAAGACCAGGTGCTGATTCTTCAGCTAGCACCAATGTAGCCTCTGGGTCTCTTCTCCTGGCTCATGGACCAGCCTAAGGCCATCCCCTATCTACTTAGGGGAAGCACAGTACTCAACTCCTGTGGTAACACAGCTAACCCCTTGACGTGCTACTGCTTCCAGTCTTCACACCAGCCTATCAGGTGGGACCTTCGTGTCCTTACTTTGTGGATGGTAAGACGGCTTAGGGTTCAGCTTTGCACCCAGCTACCTGAGGCCAAAGCCATTGCTCAGTTCCTCAGCAAGAAGACCACAATGCCCACAGATCATTTCCTCCAAGATCCCAGAGGCGCATGCCTACCTGTGAACCTCCACAACCACTCCAGACCGATGCGGACCTTCCGCAGGAGCTTCTGAGATGAGTGCAGGGTGATGGGGCGGGTGCATGCCTGCTGGACGTATATCTCCAGATGGTCTTGCAGGTTTTGGCCAACTCCTGACATGAGAGAGAGTTGTCAGGAAAAAATGCTCCCCTCCCCAGGGAAGGTGCCACAGCTCCACTTCCTTAGCTGGCTTCTTAATGCCCCTCGACCACTCACCTGCTAAGCCACTTCCTGCTTATTTTTTTGGGTCTCAGCTTAAAAGTTACCCCCATTCCTGCACTTGTAGTCAGGTCTGGTCTTCCTTCAAATGCTGCCAAAGCCATCCACCTCTGTCACACCTTCTAGAACCGCCACCCAGGTGCCCTTGGCCAGATCCATTCAGTAGTTCCCTCCAGAAGGCAGTCTATGCCCACAGTAGACATCACTTGGTGAATGGCCACTGCATGATTGTTGGCCAATCAGGTGAACAGTAGTCCTGCCCCTCTTCGGGGGACCTTCAGAAGAAGGAAGCCACCCCGGCATGTTGTGCAAACCCTGTGAAATCTCATCCATGCTCAGGGGCACGCTTGGCAGGTCACAGTCACACACCCGCACTTCCACAGGCACTCATGGTAAAGCCAACATAGGACAGCCAGCCCTCTGAGCACAGAAGAGTAAGACAGAGCCTCCAGGGCACCATAGTTTATGAAATGAAGTTCAGATCTTCACAAGGAGAGCAGGCTTTGGAGCCCTGAGTTGGCCTCATTCATGCTTGGGGTAGCTGGAAAGTTCTGGTCACAGAGATGCCTTGGTGATGAGTCTAGTCCTGCTCCTGCTATGGGATGCTTTCCTCCACTTGGGTGAGGCTGCCAGGCAGCCTGGAGTCTAGGGTAAGTGTCTACTTAAGTCAGAGGACCCTTGGGCTCACGGGAAGGATGACAGTTCCAAGGAACTGCTTCTTGTCCCTTCATGATAATTCAACGAGCCATTGTTTCTACACAGCATTGAAACTAATAAGGTCACAGTGAGGGAGGGACTCACCGGGCAGGTGGCACACCACAGGGATGCCCAGTTTCTTGAGGTCATCTCCATTCCCAACTCCTGAGAGCATTAGCAGCTGTGGAGAGTTGATGGCACCCCCACTCAGAATCACTTCCTTGCTGGCATAAGCCTGAAAGACAGGGTGTGCTGCTCACACTTCCTGAAGGGCCAGTTCTGCTTAACTCATGGACCAGCACTCAACTCCAGCCATCACCATGAGAACATGGCCTTGGGATGCTGTACCCACATGGTAGGCCAGGAACACTGCTACCACCATTGAGAGCCTGCTCACAGGCTCAAGAGAAAGATAGATAAATCCTGCTAGGCTGCTATCTGAAAGCAACCTGCATATGCAATCCTGGTGTGTGAAAATCAGGTGTGGCCCAAGATCCAGACAGTAATGGGGAGACGGCTATACATTCAGTGCAGTCCTCATCAAAAGTTCAATGACAAAGACAGACAAAATCCTAAAATTCCCTGAATAGCCAAAGAAATCCTGAGCAAAAAGAGCAATGCTTTCAGATTATACTATGGATCCATAGTAACAAAAACAGACTGGTAACACCACAAAAACCAATGTGTGGCCCAATAGAACAGAATTAGAAGACCTAGAAATAAACCCCTGGTATCTTTGCCACCTGGCAAAGATACCAGACACATACTGGAGAAAAAAAAATGGTGCTGGGAAAGCTGGATATTCACATGTAGAAGACTGAAAAACTAGATCCCCTATCTCTCACCCTACAAAAAAAAAATTACTGGAGAAAAACACTGGAAGATATAGGTATAGGTAATGACTTTCTGAATAGGACTCAATAGCTTAGAAAATAATAATGAAAATTGGCAAATTGAGTTGCATCAAACTAAAAAGCTCTGGTACAGCAAAAGAGCCAGTCACTAAAGTGAAGAGACAATCAATAGGATATGAGAAACTCTTTGCCAGCTATTCATCCAATAGAAGATTAACATCCAGAATATATAAAGAACTCAAACTATTAAATACTAAAGAACAAATAATCCACTCAATAAATGGGTAAATTACTGAACAAACAGTTCTCAAATTAAGTATAAATAGCCAATAAAGACATGAAAAAATGTTTACCATCTTTAGTCATAAAGGAAATGCAAATAAAAACCACACTGATTGCAGCTCACCCCAGATAACTAGAATGGCTATCATCATCTAACCAAAGAACAGCAAATGCTCTTGAGGATGAAGGATAAAATGGTGGGAATATAACTTTCCACAATGGAAATCAGTATGGAAGTTCTTCAAAAAACTAAAAACCAGCCTAGGCAGGAAAGTTCCTAAGAATCAACCCCCCCCACACCCACAAGTCAGCGGTGGAGTTGTGGCTCAAGTGGTAGAGCACCAGCCTTGTGAGAAAAGCTAAGGAAGGGTGCCCAGGCCCTGAATTCAAGCCCTTAGTATTGGAACGAACACACGAACACACACACAATGTGCTAATAAAAAATGAGTAGGAAAAAAGAGGAAAGGCAGTTCTCAAAAAAGAACAATGATGTCAGACACTCAAGAGGCTTAAAAGAAGCTGAGCTGCATCTACTCACGGGAGTGCAAAGCTACCTCTGGTGGGCTACTGGGCAGAGAAAAGAACCATACAGAATGCCAATGATCAAGGGTTTTAAAAACTCCAGGGTAAACTGATCGCCCGGCAGGTCAATACCCTCAACTGTGTAGAAGGTACTGGGGGGCTGCCCTGCCCTGAGAGTGGTAAGAGAGGTTCATGGGGCACTCACTCCAGGATGCCGTGGGGTCTTGGTAGGTGGCAGGACTGGAAGATTCCTTCACTTTCTCCAGGGACAATTCACTTGCCACTGCGGCTGCTCACTCAGCACAGCTTACAGCTGGGGAGGAGGACCCGACCTCAGGGGTCACTGTCTACCCTGACTGCCCTCTGAACTGCTGCCTGGCCCCTGCTGGAGTTCACTCACCCTGTGGCTCTGGCCGTTCTTGAAGTACTCCACGCCCACTGCCCGGGTGCCCTCAAACAGCACCCTGCTCACCAGAGTGTGGACCTCAGCTCTGAGGTTGGGGCGGCTCAGTGCCGGGTGCAGGTAGGCACAGGCGGCGCTCCAGCGCTTGCCTGCAGGATAGAACAAGAACAGGTGTTAGCTCTGGCCTTTGCCAGGCCTTTCCCTGCTCCTAGACAGGAGAAGGGAACTAGAGAAAGAGCAAATTGGCCCTGCCTCTAGCTGCAAGGCCTGCCTTCATGGAAAGAGTGAAACCGAAAGACCCTGCCTTCCAGAAGCCCTCTTCTACCCAGCTCCCCAGGTGGCAAACCACCCTCTACCCTGACAGGATGACAACACTGGGAGCAGACAGAAGGAGCGAGAACCCTAAGGAGACGGCCGGGCCCTGGTCGGACCTGCCCTGCTGCAAACACGGTCCTGCCCGGCGCTCTGGGCCTATAAAGGACAGTCATGACCAACGTGCGTGCAGGAGCCAGGGTGATGGGCATGGAGGGCCCCGGGCTCCTGGCTACCCGCTCTTCCCAACTGCAGGTTTCTAGAGGACTCTTTGTTCTCCATAGCCCATAGCAACAGGGCCCAGGGAGGCTGCACCCAGGGTGCCACTGGCGTCTAGGGGTGGTGCTGGGTCGCTGTTGGGGGGGAAGAGGGTGCTACCTTCGTGAACGGTCATGTCCATCCAGCCGAAGCCCTCCTGCTGGAAGCCGTTCATGTCGTCGGTGAAGGGGTAGCCGGCCTGCTGGGTGGCCTGCAGGAAGGCCTGGTGCAGCGGGTGCCGGGTGCTGGCCCGGGACACGCGCAGCGGGCCCTGGCCGCCGCGGTACTGGCTGGCCCCCAGCTCGTGACCCTGCGCCTTGCGGAAGTAGGGCAGGCAGTGCGCGTAGTCCCAGCCCTCGGCGCCCTGCTGCTGCCAGCGCTCGTAGTCCTCGGCGTGGCCGCGGACGTAGACCATGGCGTTGAGCGACGAGGAGCCCCCCCAGACCCGGCCCCGCGGCCAGTACAGCACGCGGCCGCCCAGGCCCGGCTGCGCCTCGGTGTGGTAGTACCAGTTGTACCGGTCGTCGCACAGGTTGGACACGAGCGCCGCGGGCATGTGGATCTTCCACAGCAGCCGCTTGCTGCCCGCCAGCACGTCCTTGGGCCCGGCCTCCAGCAGCAGCAAGCTGTGGTCCGGGTCCTCCGTGAGCCGGCTGGCCAGCACGCAGCCCGCCGAGCCCGCACCCACCACCACGTAGCTGAACTCGGCCCGGGCGCCCGCACTGGCCACTGCCCGGCTACCTGCAGGCGCGCGCAGCCCCAGCCCTGTCCAGGCCGGGGCTCCACGCGGGCCGGGGCACACTCGCCTCCAGCCTCTAGGGACGTGCCACATGCTTCCTGCCCAAGCCTTCCTCTCCACCCAGGGCGAAGATGGCTAGCGTTGCCTGGAACAGGAAAAAAAAGGGAGAAGGGCACTTTAAGAATCAGCTCATCCACATGCCTAACGCAGACCACCAAGGGCCCACCCAGCCCAGATGGGGCAGCCAGGCCCCAGTCACTGCCCTAGGGAAGTAAAGGAAGGGCTGGATTTTCAGGACTGTGTTATCAGAGCCAGCACTCTTCCTGGGCTAGTGTTGGCCAGGAGGAGGTGTTCCCAGAAGGGAATCTGCATGACCCCAGTGGGGCTGGAAGTTTAGCTGTGAAAAGCCGGGAAGAGGGTGGGAGAAGGGGAGGGAGAAGGGGGTGAAGAGGAGGGGAGGGAAGGCAGGGAAGGTTTTCCAGATAAAGACAATAGGGTATTTGCTCTGCAGTGGAGTATTTACACCTGACTCTCAAATCATATGGTCTAAAGGAGTTAGGGTGAGGGGCCTAGACTGTGGAGCTCATTGCATTTGACCTGAGGGATCTCTGAATGCACCAGAGAGGATCTTAGACAGGGGACAGCGACAGAGCCACACTTCAAAGATCACTCTGTAGAGTGGTGAAGTTGGGAAATACTAATGGCGCTTTTTTTGTAAAGATACTGTACAGAGGGGTTACAGTTACATGAGCAAGGTAATGGTACATTTCCTATCCAGCATTGTTACCCCCTCCTTTGTTTTTCCCTACTATCCCTTCCCTCCCCACCTCCCCAACTCCTCCCCACCCCCCACCAAAGTTGTAAAGTCAGTGTCTAGTATGTCTCATTGTTACAATGAGTCAACCTGTATCCTTGTTTTTATTGGGTCTTCCAACAGTGTTCAAATCAATCTCACAGTGCTACAGGGTGAATGCTATCAAAATCTTCATTGAAGGTGCAGTGGGACAGATCAGGGAAAATGAGGCATGAAAACAACAGCCAGGAATTCAGAGACAAACATTGGAATAGTAGGCCAGGCAAGGTACTTTATACCTGTAATCCTAGCTATTGGGAAGTCAGAGATAGAGAGGTTTGAGGCCAGCCCAGGCAAAAAGTTTACAAGATCCCATCTCAACTAACAGCTAAGCATGGTGGTGGCACACCTGTCATCCTAGCTATGCAAGAAGTGAAAATAAAAAGATACTGATCCAGACCAGCCTGGCATAAATGTAAGACCTTATTTGAAAAGGCAAAAGGGCTGAAGGTATGACTGAAGTGATAGAGTACCTATCTAACAAGCACGAGACCCTGAGATCAACCCCTACTACCACTAAAAAAAACAAAACAAACAAACAACACTATCCGTAAAAAGCTTGACTAAAAGCATTTGTGCAGCCTGGCATCGACGGCTCATGCCTGTAATCCTAGCTACTCAGGAGGCTGAGATCTGAGTATCACAGTTCAAAGGCAGCCCAGGCAGGAAAGTCTGTGAGACTCTAATAAACCACCAGAAAACTGTAAGTGGCACTGTGGCTCAAGTGGTAGAGCACTAGCCTTGAGCTGAAGATCTGTGGGACAGTGTTCAGGCCCAGAGTTCAAACCCATTACCAACAACAACAACAAAAAGCATTTGTGCACTACTTTCTTTGCTTTAAGCTTCAGTCCCTCACTAAGCTATGATAAATAATTTTTAAAAAAGAAAAAGAGGCAAAAAGGTAGTTCCTTCTGACCTTGTCCACTTGCCCAAATAATTAACATACTTTGGAAACTGGGCAAGAATGTGTGTGGGGGGGTGTGAGAGAGAGAGAGAGAGAGACACGAGAGAGATAGAGAGAGACAGAGAGAGACAGAGAGAGCACATGCACACAGGGGCTTTAACCCTGAACTTTTTTTGCTCAACGCTAGCACTCTACCACTTGAGCCACAGTGCCACTTCCTTTTCTGAGTAGTTTATTGAAGATAAAGCCGGGCCCCGGTGGCTCAAGCCTGTAATCCTAGCTACTCAGGAGGCTGAGATCTGAGGAACACGGTTCAAAGCTAGTCCAGGCAGGAAGTCTGTAAAACTCTTATCTCCAATAAACCACTAGAACACTGGAAGTGGCACTGTGGCTCAAGTGGTAGAGCACTTACCTTGAGCTGAACAGCTGAGGGATAATGCCCAGGCCTAGATTTCAAGCCCCAAAACTGCGAAGAAGAAGAAGAAGAAAGAAGAAAGAAGAAGAAGAAGAAGAAGAAGAAGAAGAAGAAGAAGAAGAAGAAGAAGAAGAAGAAGAAGAAGAAGAAGAAAGAAGAAGAGGGAGGAAGAAGAGGAGGAGGAGGAGGAGGAAGAAAAAGATCTCACAGACTTTTCTGCCTGGGCTGGCTTTGAACCACAATTCTTAGATCTCAGCCTCCTGAGTAGCTAGGATTATAGGCATGAGTCACTAGCACCTGGCTTCAAGAATATCTTAATAAAAGATACTTAACCTAAAGTGGCAAAATGACTCCTTTGATCACAAATGTGTTTGCGAAGAAAAAGACTAGTTTCAAGGATAGACACCTGTCTTTAAATGACTAGCTGGTAAAACCCATCCTTTCAGCCAGGTGCCAAGGGCTCACACCTGTAATGCTAGCTATTCAGGAGGCTGAGATCTGAGGATCGTGGTTCAAAGCCAGCCTGGACAAGAAGTCTGAATATATGGAGAGTTTGTGGAATATTATGGACTCAATATTATCAGATGGCAGTTCTTTGCAACTTAACAAATTCAATACAATCCAAATAAAAACCACAGCAAGCGATCTTATGGGCCATCTATAAATTGGTCCAATATTAATATACAGGGGCAAAAGACCCAATAGCAAATACAATACTCAAAGAGAAAAAAATAGGTAAATAGACTGAGACTACCAGAATTTAAAACTTACTATGAAGCTCCAGTAAGATAGTTTAGTATTGGTAGACAAACAGACAGATACAGTAATATAACAGAATAGAAAGCCCAGAAATAATAAACATACAAAAACATAGTCAATGATTGTTGACCAATGAGTAAAGGCAACACAATGTAGCAAAAATAGTCAACAAAAGGTGCTATAACCACTACACACACACACACACACACACACACACACCCAGAAACAGACACTGTACTCTTCACAAAAATTCAAAATAGACTACAAACTTAAATGTGAAACACAAACCTATAAAACTCTCAGAAGCCAGGCGCCGGTGGCTCACACCTGTAATCCTAGCTACTCAGGAGGCTGAGATCTGAGGATCACAGTTCAAAACCAGCCCGGGCAGGAAAGTCTATGAAACTCTTATCTCCAATAAACCACCAGAAAATCAGAGTGGGCTGTGGCTCAAGTGGTAGAGCACTAGCCTTGAGCTGAAAACCTGAGGGACAGAGCCCAGGCCCAGAGTTCAAGCCCATGACCGACCAAAAAACCTCTCAGAACACAGGCAAGAATATCTCAATATCGTTGGGTTAGACAATGACAGTTTAGCTAAGACCATGAAGATACAGTCTACAGAAGAAAAACTTGTAGACTTCCTTAAAATACTTAAGCCAAGCTGGTAGCTGTAATCTTATCTACTGAGGCTGAGATCTTATCTCAGTTCAAAGCCACCCCAGGTTAGAAAGTCTGTGAAATCCTCTAATTAAGCTCGTGCACACACACACATGCACGCACACGCACGCACGCACACACACACACACACACACACACACACACATGCGTGCCAGAAGTGGTTGTGGTTCCAGGCTACATACTAGCCTGGAACAAAACAACAAAACAATTCAGAGACAGGGACCAAGCACTGAGTTCAAGCCCCAGAACTGGCATAAACAAATACATAGATAAATAAATAAATACTTTTTAAAAACTAAGCCACTGCTTGGAATTAAATATTTGCAGAAGACATATGTGATAAAACAGTTATCCAAAATATACAGATATACTCTTAAATCACAGTGACAGACAGCTCACTTTAAAAGACTATAATAGACACCTCACCAAAGAAGATACACAAACAGAATATAAATATGAACAGAAGCTCTACAAGAAGTCATCAGGGAAATGCAAATGTAGAAAACAATGAAGTAGCACCATACACACATTAGAATTCCAAACTCCCAAACACTGATCGCACCAAATGCTGGCAAAGATGTGCAGTTAAAAAGCATTCTCATTCATTCAGGGAATGTAAAATTCAGTTTGGTGGTTTCTTTCTAATGTAAACATATGGTGTAGCAATTGTGCTCCTCAGTATCAAAGGAGTTGAAAACTTATATAATGAGGCAAAAGTCTCAAGATAGCCAACACACAACATTCAAAGAGGAAAATTAGGTTAACACTCTGACACTACCAGAATTGAAAACTTGCTATGAAGCTCCAGTAACGAAGACAGTTTGGTATTGCTGTAAAGCTACTGCATATGGAGATTTATCACGGCTTGATTAATAATTGTCAACCATTAGAAGCAACCAAGATGTCCTTCAGTAGATGAATAAACTGTAGTATGTTCAATCAATGGAATATGATTCAGCAATACAAACAAATGAGCTATGAAAGGACATGAAGGAAATATAAATACACGTTAATAAAAACAAGAAGGCAACTTAACATGATTGAGCAAAGGAAGATCCAAGTATTCCTGAAATTTTTATGATTGCTAGGGTGTAGGCTACGCCTACACGTAGACTTACCTTCGTGGTTTGAACTGCCCTGCTGGTACACAGGGCAGGAATGCTAGGGCTTTTTAAATTGACTTCTCCAGTCATATTATGAAATATAATGATAGGTACAAGTCATTATATATTTGTACAAACAAATAATGTACACCACCAAGAGGAAACCAATGTAAGGTATGGGATCTAAGCAATGATGCTGTGTCAATGGAGCGTCATCATTTGTGACTTATGTGCCACTCAAGTGAGGGATGTTAATAGTGGAGGAGGTTTGTGGGACACAGCTACATGAAAAAGTCTCTGATCTTCCTCTCAATTTTGTTCAGAAACTAAAATTGATCTTAAAAATTTGAATCTTGTTGGGGAGGTGGGGAGAGAAGGGATGATAGGGGGGGAAAAAGGAGGGGGTAACAATGCTCAATAGGAAATGTACTCATTACCTTACTCATGTAACTGTAACCCCTCTGTACAGTATCTTTACAGTAAAAAAAATTTTTTTTAAAAAGATGGGGCTGGGAAGGTGAGTCAGTGGTAGAGCGCTTGCCTTGCAAGCATGAGGCCCTGGGTTCCATTCCTCAGCACCACATAAGCAGAAAAAAGCCAGGAGTGGTGCTGTGGCTCAAGTGGTAGAGCACTGGCCTTGAACTGAAGAGCTGAGGGACATCGCCCAGGCCCAGAGTTCAGGCCCCACGACCAGACCCCCCAAAAAAAATTTAAAAAAAAGAATCAAATGCCCCCCCAAATGACTCTTAGTGGGGCACTGGTGGCTCACACTTGTAACCAGGAGGCTGAGATCTGAGGCTGAGGCTTTCAGTTAGTAAAGTCTGTGAGACTTATCTCCAATTAACTACAAAAAAAAAAAAAA